>NW_026926187.1:0-27315 GCF_032062105.1 Saccostrea cuccullata | reverse complement strand
CCGGAATTGTGTTTTGTTTGGTGGGACTGATATATTTCGAAACTACAATAAAGATGCTATAATGTGATGCAAAGAAAGTTTCAAAAAAGAAAAGTTGAAATTTTCGATTCTTTTGATCACTTCCTGTGACGACCGGAAGTGACGGCAGACAACCTTACCCCGATTGGTTTTGCCTACTTATCAAGATCTATTATTCATATAAGTTTGGTGTCTTAATCTCTTACCGTTTCTGAGATATGACTCGGACAAAACTTTTTTTAAAAAAGCGGAAATTGGACATATCTGACGACCGGAAGTGACTTTTGAAAAACTGAAAACTGCATCTGAAAGATATTTTTACTCTCCATCATCCCTGAAAATTTCATGAGAATCCGTCCAGTCATCTCTGAGAAATCGTCAAAACAAAAAGGCAAAAAAAAAAAAATAATAATAATAATAATAATAATAAAAAGAAAAAACAGTAGAATCTCTATAAGGTCTTCCGTCTGAAACGGAAGACCTTAAAAAGAAAAAACAGTAGAATCACTATAAGGTCTTCCGTCTGAAACGGAAGACCTTAAAAACAGTAGAATCACTATAAGGTCTTCCGTCTGAAACGGAAGACCTTAACAATAAAAATTTCGAATATAAAAACAATTTGATCCCGTATACTAGTATCATATGACTAATATGACAGTGAATACTTTTGATCATTATGTTTTACAGGATAAGTGATAGTGTAATTTGCCTTATCATTACATTTGTATAAAAAGGAATACAATAAAATGAAGGGAAACTCTGTCTACATATTATATAGTAAAAAAAATAATATTGAGAAAAAGCCACACAGGAAGTTGACATAAAATGTGTGTCCAAGTGGTAAATTTCCGTTGAAGTAGAAAAAAAAAATGCTGATATTCATACATTCATAGTTTTACGTTGATCTTTTTACTCTTTGATGAATCGATGTTCATGTATGCATATCGCTTTAGCACATTTTACAAACAGTAAAACATAATTTCTACAAATACTGAGGGCGTTTATCCATGTGTTTGCAATATATTCAGTTCGTGAACAATGATTACTTTGGATTGTCTAAAACTTTCAAGAAATTAAAATAAGTTAATATACAAAAAATATATATTTTATGAATAATTTAATCACAATTAAACAAAACTTTGAGAATGGGAAGCAGTTTAAAAAATCCTTGTACACAACATGCAGAAACGTGCACTCTCGGTCTCCTTTTATCAGAAGGGCTAAACACACAACTCCTGGTACTTAGATAAAACAATAACCTTTGAATGAACGATGAGGTCTTTTGACACTACTAATATGATTCCTTCATGACCGATACTTTTACATTTTTTAACACAATGTGCATGCAAGAAATTTATAACACATGTAGATGAAATATCATATGCAATAAAAAAAAATCCAACATTCCAGAATTAAATCTGTTAATTCATGATTACCGGTTCCAACTTTTTCCCTACAAAAGTAGGTATAGATGGTCGAAATAATTCACATGTCAATTAACTGATCAATTTGTTCTCATGTTTCTGATTCACTGAACTTGGAAGAAGGATATGGAGATAATAAGCAGTATTCAATCTGAAAGTCCATAAAACAATACAAAATAGGATCAGAGCAAACACGGACAACCGAATCATCAGAGGTGGGATCAGGTGCAATGGAGGAGTGAGCATTCCCTTCTGACACACATGTCGTGTGCTCCTTGTCATGATCAATGTATAATTCAGCATATAAATAACAGACTATCAATTAGTATGAAAAACATCTGTGAAGATTTGACTCAATGATAAATCGTATTTGCTGTCATGGTCATTATATTGACCATATAATTTACGAAATGATGGCTTTAAAAGTCACAGCAGATATTCTTGTTTCATCAACTTGCTTATCAGTGATTTAAGAAATTGTTCATACGTAGACCCTGCTCTTGTAATGAGATGATATTTGTTAAGAACAAATCTTGATTATTCTTTTTATTAAAATCAGGTAAGACAATTTACAAATAATGTAGTTTCCTTTATTTGAAGAGACTTTAAACAGTGACAATGTTTTAAGAGTTTACTCTCTGAAATGAATATCTTACTTTTAATAATAAGTGATATAGAAATTTTTGTGTATTAATTGTAAATTGGAAAAAAAAATTTTTTTTTCTTATGTATTGATAATCATTATTAAATATATAAATTAGTAACGTTTATGTTCATTTTAGATATTCATAGACTGCAGCACATACAGTGTATCTATTTCTCCATTTATTCGTTGACCCACTATAATTATCATCCATAATTACCGGTATATCATAACAAAAATTGCAGAAGATATAAGAATAAAGCGAGTATTATGAGTTTGCACATTTAGTCTGACAAAAGATAACGAACGCGAGCTCTACAGATAAAAGTAATTAAAGAGACTGATCAATAGGAATTAAACTTTTAAACCGGACGGTCCCACGAAATAAATCATGGAAATGCAGCTGCTACTTACTTGTTCATGAAAAGATGTATTTGGTTAGGGTGAAGAAGGAACCAATAGTATTGAAGTGACCAGAGGTCAGATATTTGGATAAATTAGCTATAAAAAATAATATTTAAGGTAAGTCACTCCTGAAATTTGTTATATCAAGGATTTTTTGAGAAGTATATTTTGGATAAGTACCCATAAAGTGTAACTCAAAATCGCAAAGAAAATAGGGGGTCAGTGTGCATCCTACTGATCTACGGTACATTTAAGTTGACCTTTTTGCACTTAAATTTCATCACTTTGGTTAATTACTTTAACCCTTATTATATTTGATTAGATGTAAGCATGGCAATAAATATAATCTTATTTTACGTAAAATAGTTTGAATAATATTTAACATTAAATAAATCTTGCAAATTAATGCGCGTAAATTATTGTTTGACCTTTTTGCACTAAAAAATAACATTTTTGGGGGTATTAAAAAACTTAATAGGCAATAACAAATTTTCTTATATCAAACTTTTTACGACTTGAGTGCTGATCAGTCACAAGTATCGAGTAGTTTAAAATAATGAAAGAAAAAGGTGGGGTCAGTGATGTTAATTTTGAAATATTTGTCAAAATATGTGATTTTCAGGCTAAAAATAGTGTAAATTTGACCTTGACTTCTTTCATATATTTTCATTTTTTGGGAAAGTTTGTTGAGGGAAGATGTAAAACTTAGTCTAAAAATATAAATTAAGACCTATATTAAATATTTTTAGCAATATCAAAACGGAAAATATTCTCCAAGTAAAAGTATGTGAGGCTTAATTTCCATTACATTAAATTTTATAAATGTGCAGATTTGCAGAATTTTCTGCTAAATATCCTTCCACCAAAAGAAATAGTCCCTCATAAATCTTGCTTCTTTGTTGATTTTTGAGCAGTTTTTTTTATTGAATGTTAAAAAATTTACATTGTTGAATATAAATATGTTATAAAAATTGAATTTTGATAAGTAGTTTTGAAGAAAAGCTTCTGCGTGAACTTTTCTAAAAAGCTAGGAGTGACTTACCTTAAAGATTATGCAAAAGCTTGGAAACTATTTAAAAGCGCATTAAAAGTTTAAAACGTACTCAAAGTCAGAAGTAATCTAAATTAAATTCAAATTAGTATTTAAAGTAATAATAACAAATTTCGGGGGAGTTGAAAATATGGAGATGTAAATCTACAAAATTATCTAGATTCCATCATAGTAATAAATCATAAAATTATTCATCTGTTTTACCTGCATTATTGCAGGAAATCCCGCTAAAAATCTTTGTCTTAGAAATGTGTCCTCCAGTTTAACATTACTGGAATGTTGAAACGTATATATCCTGCGTTTTATCAATTGCGATAAAATCTGAAAATATCTAGCTTATGCGTGGGTAAGTTGAATTCTCTTGAAATATTTTCTTCAGAAGTAAAATTTAGATTTGCTTCCAACAATCCATATTTACAAAAAAAGTTCAATTACATGTTTTGATAAACATCCATTCACAATAACTATATTTATTCATTTGTGCCGATTCGATTTTGCGCAAAAATGATAAAAAAAAAAAATTAATTGTTATGTAAACAATAAAGCCATGTAACATCATGTTAGATATTCTTCATCACAAAATCTTCACAATAATTTATAATTAGACTCTCCTTACAAATTGACTGTATATGTACACATAGATTAAATAAATTTAAGAAAACAATATATTTTTATTGCATAATGAGCCTGAAAACAAACTATCATATATTTTATTTAAGAAATAAGGTATCATTTTTTGAGTTTTATTGAGATGTAAAACGGGTTGGTCACTGATCAAATCCCATAAAGCCCGAAGGGCTTTATGGAAGATTTGATCATGTGTCAACCCGTTTTACATCTCAATAAAACTCAAAAAATGATACCTTATTACTTATATTTATATTTGTGACTTATTCATACTTTACATTTGCCTGAATGTTCTTTTTAACGTGTGAAATGCGTTAATTTTTCAAACCCAATGTATGTAATCCACTAAACGCGCGTTGACCCTTTATGACGTCACAGAGAAATTACGTGGAACGTTTATCCAAACGCATATCTATGACCTCTTGACCCCAAACCTGTATTTACACAGTTATAAAAACGCTTGCCTTCAGTAGTGTTATGTAAAGGAAAACATTTGCAAATGTACATATTGAGAATTAACAACGTTAGCATGAGTAAATGGAAATAAAAATCTTAGCAAAAATTATCTTTCCCCAAGGCAGCTTACGATAGCAACATTGCAAAAGACGTCAGAGAAACAAGAAAGAATTATTTATAAAAAGAACAGTATATTTGATATGTGTATAAACTTCGTTGACTTGATCTGATTTTGATATAAATTTTATGTCTACTTGCTAAAGCTTCCGATACCTAACTATAATTACTGACATAAAAATGTATATCATTCTGTCATATAACATTAATATACTTCGCTGAAAAAAAACACATCAAACACACTCAATATTCAGATTATTGTGGAAAATATTATCACGTAGAACTTTGAACTGCGGTGTGCTTATAAGTTGGAAAAGCAGAACATGCTGATTCCACCTTCAACAAGATAATTGTTTGGACAACTCGGAAGTTTTTCCTTCATTATCATGTGCAAAACCAGGAAAACCCTTTCTTGAAGCATTAGATACACTTTTGGGGACCCTTTGTCCAAATCAATGATCCCGGGGCTACCAGAACCCCTATGGGTTGTGGTTTTAATCAGGGGAAAAATTTTTTTTTTTTTAAAGATATCTCATTATAAGACTTTTCAATTCTTTTATGGCTTAACCCAGGAAAATTTTTCCTTCCACCATTTCACTGCTTCAAAATGGGTTTTATAGGCGTCATTCCTTGAAATAAAAGGGCATTTGCTATCTAATATTTGTACATTTCCATGGGAACCTGGATGACCAATGATGTTAACGTTTTCTTGTTGTACATCCCCTTTAAAATAAAATGGCTTTGGTAGCTCTGTCCAATTCACTTCCAGCAGGGCAACATCATCTGCTTCGTTATAGAACGGGATGTCTGTTTTCGGTGGATACCTTGGGGATTCAGATTCTTCTTTCATTCGATCAAAATATACATACTTTGGATGCTTGTTTAAATTACATTGCTGCCATAAAATTGTTCAATCTTGCATAATTCATACTGTGTGCCATTATGTCGTTGGAAGTAATTTTTAATTACTTCACTATCAATCTTCATGTACATACTTTAAAAATTTAAATGATTTATAAATGTATAGTTCATTGTTATTCACGCTTCTTGTATTTGTTGAATTTCGTTAAGAAATAAAATTAAAATCTTATTCATATTTTTTAAATATTTTATTATACATATTTATCTTACTCAATCACCCCCCCCCCCCCCCCACCCCCAAAGATGGAAAATTTTTTGGTCAATGTTAGCTTAATAGTCTTCAAATTGACAAAACAAGTGCTATATTTTGCAGAAATACCAAGATTGACTTTGTTATGAGTATACTGATACTGAGATAGGCATTAAACACCGGGTTTAAAAAGAAAGCAATTCTTAGTTATTTGGTACTCATGCTCAGCCAAATTACCATGATCATAGTAAATGAATAAAATAGAGGTAGTTCATGTCTCACATGTATATATGTAAATCTTGTAAGTAAGTTGTGACCCCCGGGTCTCTTGTTTATTGTTTCTTCTTGGAAGGGAGCTTATAGTTAGCCCTTCATTTTAATAATTTTTTATTTACTTTTACCAGCTTAAAGCTAATATGTTAAAGCTGAAATTGATACTCAGTGCGCACATTTTTTATACTAGAAGCTGCAGCAAAGGGATCACATACTTGGAAAACATAGAAGTTACAGTGTCACTTTATTCATACAGTCCGTCCCTCAACGAGTCTGTCTCTCATCGAATTATTGACAAAGAGGGAACAAGGGCTTGCCACCGGGGTTCACCCTCCCGTTTGAATTTTTTAAGATATAAAATTTATATGCCCATTATCCTAGTATCAAGGGAAAAAACATCTGCCATTTGTTAGAAATTGTCAGTTTCCGGGGACTTTTCAGAGGGACACCCACCACGGCCTCGCCCTAGACCAACTGGGGGTTCAGGACCCCCATTCCCCCCCCCCCTTTCCTTCTACTGCGCCTTCGTGAAATTTCTGGATCTTTTTATTCCAAAGTTGTGGACAACATTGATAATTACCTACAAACATTGATAAATACATGAAACTATTATTTTCATTAAATTCATGTTTCATTTTATTAACATGCAAGTTTTAACAAAAACAGAGCACAAATAGTTATATGTTTATCAAATTAAAATTGACACACACTCATACCCGGAGCACTAAAATGAAAAAACAGTACCCAGTAAAAGCATAATACGAGTACATGTAACTTTTGTCAATATAGTCACCGTTTAACTCAATACATTTCTTATGTCGCTTTAATAACCAGACTGAGTCATAAAAATGTGCACAAAATGTTCAGGTTTCATGCGTAAAATAATATTTAACAATCCCTGTCTCATACCGCAATCATTCGACCTCTGCCCCGTAAAAACTATTTACTGAGATACAAAAATACGTTACCAAGTTCATTTTTTACAGCGCTGCAATCTCGGAATGATGGTTTTTTTCACGCATATCATCCTGTAAACTGTTCTTGCCGTCCGAAAATATTATATGCCACTTATATAATAATGTATGGCTTCCTTTACTATGTTTTTCCCTATTGTTTTAAAATGCATTGGTCTTTGTAGTTGTTTTATCCGATGTCTACGCAGAATTTTATCACTGCTTACTGCTCCACCTTTTCCGAAAACGTCTATTTTTTTTTAACAATTCCGATCCGTCATAATATGTTCAAACTTTGATTGTTCAGCCATTTTACAACTTTGAATTTTCAAATATTGCAGGTTTGAAGTGATAACTTTTGTCAACAACATAATGCAAAAGTCATCCAGATTTCTGCAGAATTTTATAAAATGGAAATGAAATTTATAACGTGATAAATAATTTTTTATCGAAATTTTGCGGTGTTCCGGATCTCAATACCAAGTCTGATTATGAAGTCATAATTGTAATTAAACATTTGAAATTGAATAAGGTCTGATTGGAAAGTGTCTAAATTCGAGAACAAGACATCATAAAAACAATCCTCCGTCAATTGAAGATGCTCTTTAAGTGTATCCGAGCTCCCAGAGTTTACAAAACAATTTTTTAACTTCATTATTTTATGATGTTTTGTACCTAGCCCTACTCACTGATAGTATCAATAATTCAGAACACAAAATTTAAACATAAACTAATGCGCTGCAAGGATTATATATCAATCAAAATTATAATTTATACGTTCATTGTATTACAAAATACATTGTAGAACCCTGTAAGATATATCTATATTTTAAGTAAGGGATTTGTATAAAAAAAAAGGAAGTTATTAAGATATCAGCCAAACAGAGCAAAGCATTCGTGAATATGCTTAAGTTCTTATTGACTTGACCGAGCAGTCTGTTCTAGATCAGGAATGTATCATTATAGTTTGATTTTAAGGCATTATTTGTTGAATAGTTTAATCGGCTATATCATTAGTATATCACTCTCATTGACAGGTCACACGATTGTAAGCAAATGACTATGTATTACGTCTTTTTTAACCTGCCTCAGACTACAAGATGTTAAATGATTCATGCAAATTACTAAGAAGATCAAATGTCTATATAGATCAAACATTATAAGTCCCTTTTATAGAAGTACAGTGGCTCATTACAACCTATTTGTAATGTAAATGTGATCAGCCCTTCACTATCAAAACGGGGGGGGGGGGGGAATCAAAATGCAATTTTTTATGTTATTGCGGAAGAAGATTAGTTTACATGTACCGCTGTTAAGTATAAGAAGTATCAACATATTTTAGTTATAAGTACTTACAGTTTGGAGATGAATTTTAAAAATCAACAGTAAAACCTCATAATTAAAAAAACTCATTCATAGTGTACCTAAAGTCATGTTTTGTTGTATTTCTTCAGTAGATATACAATGATACATCAGGCCAATCCATCTGTAGAAGTTTGATCAACATGGCGGTCGGCTCAAAACGGAAAGAGGTAAATTACGTTTCAAAATTTAATCAGTAAAAATAGAAAAGTGTTAAGTGGTGTGGAGTAAAATAGACGTAGAATTTAAAGCAGGAACTGGTCCCTGTTACACTGTGACCTTGACAGCAAATAGAATTTATCATCAAGTCAAACGCAGACTGTTTTTTTTATACTGATTGTTAGGCCATTATTTACACACTTGTTGACGGATTTTTCCATGTTATTTCTTTTTTCGAAGATGACAAGGGGAACACGGTAGTCTTAATTTACCGGTTTGCACATTTTTGAATTTTTTTAGTGCAAAAAGATAGAGATTTATATAATTTTTTATTTCAAAAATATAAATTTTATTATCAAAACTAAACATGACAGATATTGCCTTTGAGTATATATTTATTTAAACTGGAATTTTCATGATAACAATACTTTGTTTCAACCGGCAGTAGCTTGTTGTAATATGAGGAGATCTTTAAAATCTTATTAAAAATAACCTCAAACCTGAACAATAGACGAACGAATGGAACATAGATTTTATTAATCAGGATACATGGACCTGACGATTTTGAACCTATCATATAATTCGAACTGTCAAATATTGGTCAATTATGGTTCATAATGTCGTGATTATAATTTGAACATATGAACATATGAACACAAGTTTAAAGAATCGTAAATAACGATTTAATTGTCAAAATAATACCAAATTAAATTAGCATTGCATGAATTTTATTACTTTTGGTTGTTTGCCTGTTTTACCAACCCAGAGAAATTACATACCCCAGCCGTGTTGCTACACTATGTTTTTTAGTGAAGGACGCAGCGATATAATTACAATGAGAAAGCATCTTATACGCCGAAGTATACCGTTATATTTAGGCGAAAAATCTACAGATTGGTGCCCTCGGTTTCATCTAACAACTGCACAAGCGATGTCGCCTGAAAATAATACTCGTTGCACGTCATCTGTTTTCATGTAAGTAGAAGTAGGCTTAAACTATAACAGCAGAATAATTATGCACCAAACAGATGGATAACCTGAGTTTACCTGACAACTTTTACATGTACAGTGTACTTATTCTTATGTTGTATTTTATCGCTGTATAGCATCATCGACATTCAATGTACGTGTCCTCTATAACCAGCCGAGCTAGCGCGCTTCATGAAATATGCCTACGTGACAAGTCTGTGTGATTCACATTCCAGTAATTCACAATAAACATAAAAACATTCCTTAAGTAACTCATAAATTCAAACAGAGAATAAACGTTTTAACAATGACATTAATAAGATCTGATATTTTATGGCAAGCAATGCAGTGAATTATGATTGTGTGCATGTATTTTTTAGACTTGTTAATTTACGTACTTTGCATAAAATATTTTCCTATGTTGTTGCTGAAATGTAATGTTGGATCCAAAATTTCATCGGTTATGAACAAGGAAAAAACTGAAAATGATTTTGCAATAGAAGCTCTTGTAGGCGCGTCGCCCAGTATGAAAAGGCGTCACTCTTTTGGGTCTATAAGTGACACAGACTCAAGAGAGTTCATTCGATGTTCCCTCGGATAATCCTCAGGGATATTAAATATATGTCTATATCACAGTTTTTCCGATTCCCAGTTTTGGTATAAAACCAATACATAATACAAAAACTTGAAAGAATGTAACGTTTCTATTACAGATATATTCGATAATTCCTTTTTCGATCCCACGCATGTTTTCTGTTTCAAAATGTTCTGCGCAAACTGTAAAATCTGTAACATTTTGATAACTAACAATTCTTTCACCAGTAATCTTACTGGACAGAGCTTTTATACCAAAACTTGGGAAAATCTGAACGGCAGGGATAACTAGATATAAGAATATCAGGTCATCGATTTCAAATAAATTATTGTGGCTAGCAGCTTTTATACAAAGTTTTAATTTACCTGATTATTCTATTTTGTCAATGAAAGTTAGAAATTGCTGCGAACAACAAATAAGCATGTATGTTTCTTGCAATGTTCGATCAAACATTTGAGTTCCTGCAAATTGCTGCTGGCTTATAACAGCAGTAGTAATTTTGGCCGCAATAGCTCTTTTCTTTTTTCTGCGTACAATTTTGTTTGCTGAAGTCTGCAAACAGTTTCCTAAGTTGATATATAGTTAAGCTGATGTTTAATAATGCAAGATCACTTCAAAAATATTTCAATGAAATTAAAAATGAACCAAATGTTGTAGCATATGATGTTATTGGTTTTTCAGATACAAGATTAACTATCAATGATGAACAGAATATTTTGATGAAAAGTAACTTGAATTTGTCTAATCATAAAGAGAAAAGTGACAAAAGTGACAGAAATCCTTCTTATCATGGAACAGCATTATATATTAAACAGGACCATTTGATGACGTGTAACTCAAAATTCAGCAACACTAATATTTTGCTTGAGTTCTTCATCATAGCTTTATAAATTTCAGAGACTTTATAGAAGTGCAGATAGTTGTTTTCTACAAGTTCCCAGCATGTTCTTTTAAAGAGTTTGAACATGAAATTATGTTGCATTAAAAACGTTTTGTAGACTTCAGAGAAAAAAATGATTATGTTTGGGGATTTCAATTTTGATTTGTTTACTGGTCACAAACATTTTCTGAACTTTATAAGTTGACTTTAAAATCCACACAAAATGTACAAAAAGTATCTCAGGATTCAGGTTCACAACCTGCAAAAGCAATCCCGGAGACTGCTTTCTAGCAGTGCTAAATCAGTCCCACAGCAGTCTCGGAGCAGTCCTAAAGCCGTCCCAGCAGTCCCAGCGGTCCCAGAGAGCAGTCCTACAGTCCCAGTGGACGGGGTTTATTAACTTAATGGGCGGAGCTAATTCAGAAATGAGATTTGCAATAAACAATGAAACTATAAAAGGCAGTAGAAATTGATTCTGGGTAGTATGCCAGAATTCCTTACATGTATGCGAAGGTCATTTATTAACAGTACGTGCATAGAAACAAATTGAATTAATATTTATTAAAGGAAGATGGCTTTCACACGTACATGTATGAAAATAACTGAACATGAACACTTAATCAAAATTATCGGGTATATTAATAATACAATTTCTTTATTTTCTATGATTTATACTGTTTCCCATGTTTATTTTTTATCCAGAAAATTAAACTGAATTAATTATTTTTCAACAGTAAGAATTGGCTTTAAATAGATTTCATCATTATATGGCCAATTTCGGTACTATCGGGGTACTCAAAAGAAATTTTTAGGGCTTTAAGAAAATTCTTAGTTAATTTTGCCAAGTATTATTTTTCAGTCATGATTATTTTTATTGACATTATTTAATGTAAATAATTTAATTATTGTTAATTTCTCCATCTCTATAATATTTAGTTTTATTAATAAGAGTTTTATTTGTAAATGTTAGAATGTACATCTGTAAATCACCAGAATGGGACCCTCAGATTGTGTTCAAAATCAATTAATCCTGACAGAAATTCATACACACTTCATTTATCAAATTTATTTTTACATTACATACCGGTAGATTGAAATTAGGGTCATTGTTGACCAGTATGTTCAATGATGCGAACGCTGATACGTATACCGAATAAACATGCACTGATTTTCTGCCCTAAGGATATTGAAACCGCGGATGTTGATACCATTTAATAAACAATAACCGGACATGTACATGAAAAAGAAATAAATCTTAACTCCCGGTATTTTTTACTCTTTATTTAAAAATCAAATGTACATTTTTGATAGCTTGTTTATAAATTAAAAACTACCGGTTATTCATTAATAAATTCCCAAATGATTTTTCACATCGTTTAAGTTATGAAAAAACGGTCATATCATTTATTTCATAGTCATTTAATAAATTCCTAGGCTTTTGGGGTTGCATGGAATACTTTTTAGTGCGGTGCTCGTCAAACATGAAACTTTTCAATTAAAATCTTAAATCTAACTGTAAATTATTTTTAAATGAATGCCGAATGCAAATATTAACTGCACAGAGTTTTGGATTAATAAATAAAAATAGCGTACATGTAGTTATTCTTTCTCATAAACCTGTAATTTATTCTTAGAAATAAAAATCCTCTCCTGACTTCCTTATTTAATAACTTTTTCAAAAATAATAATATAAAAAAATTGTTAGGCTTTACTTTGGGGTTGCATGAAATACTTTTTAGCGTGGTACTTGTAAAACATGAAGCTTTTCTCATTTTAAATCTTAAATCTAACTGCAAAAGGATTATTATTAAATAGTGCCAAAGCAAATGTTAAGTGCACATAATTTAGCATTAATGTATAGAAATAGCCTACATGTTTTTATTTTTTTCTCATAAACATGAAGTTTATTTTTAGGGATAAAAATCTCTCCTGACTTCCTTATTAAATTACTTTATTAAAAAAATTATAATTAACTATGATAATCTATTCTGATCAAAAGACTGTACGAAGTCCTTGTTTTTTTAATAGTTTAAACGCCTCTCTGCTGCAAGTAAACAAAACAAATGGGAGCCTGCAAATTCAGAATACACAAGGGGCGGAGCTATCATGTCACTCAGAACTTCTTTTGCATATGAGTGAACAAATCAGAACCATAAAGCAGTCCCAGGGACAGCTGGAACTGCTTGGTCTGCTTTTTAGAGTAGTCCCGTGCAGTCCCACAGTGGTCCCACAGCAGTCCCAGAGCTGTCCCAAAGCAGTCCCGGGGACTGCTTGGGGGTCAGGTTTGGTCTGGTCGGTACTGTAAGGTGAAAGAGGCAGAAATAAACAGGGATAATTATTTCACTGTATACAGCATACTACAGGCATCAATTCGTTGATGTAAAATCTTGTTTGTTTTTGGGCATATATGTACACTTTATATCATTTTTATGTGCATGCATAAAATAACCTATTAAAACACATCTTACTGATGCCTTGGTTATGATCACAAAACAGTTGGACTTTAAAAAGTTTTGTAAAACAGAAAACCTTGATCATGACTTTTATTTATCATGGACCAATTTTCAAACAATTAACATTATATGTATAAAATAATTGGTATGCTGAATGTTAAGGAAAATCAAATAATCCACATTGGTGTAAGAGACAACGTCTGATGATTATTGCTTTATATACTATATAAATGTTTGTGAGTTAGTTAAACCCTTACTGTAATTAGATTCTTGAAATCCTTAATGATGCATGAATATCATGATCTTGGCATGTTGAATATACACGGTATTTTGTTTTTAGATTAGATGACTTTTGTATCATGGCACATATACAAAGTATAACTGAAAAGAAATGAGTTCTGCTTAATAATGATCCCTTTTGTGCTGGATATGTACACTAACATCAAGTAATTGGTGTCTTAGGTATATGTTCAACATTGTATTCTTTTAACTTTTAAGAAGTGAATTCACAGATTTGTGATGCACAGAAAATGTCTTTTCAAGAAACATTTTAATGTTTAGAAGTAATGTAAGGTGATTTATGTTACTGTGTCTAATGTCATTTAGGCCCTACAGAACATTACTTGAGTACATGAATATTTTAATATGTACATTTTATGTGAATATTTTTAATTTTTCTCAGAGCAAATGCAATAATAATATAATTGTCAATATACTGATCAAATCTATGTTGATACTTCATATTCATTCTCAGGATTGTATATTGTATATATAAAAATTGTTGATACTTTAAACAGAGTGGGTTGTCATTAAATTAAAAAATAGATGCACCTAAAAAATAAGTGAAAAGTCACAAATGAGAAGATATTTAAATTTATTTAATTTTATATAGAGCACCTAGAAGGTTTACGGGTCATAACCATCCAGCCTACTCAAAACTTATTAAAAATGACTTATTTAATTTTCTAGCTGAATTAGAATTTTACATGAGAATTTGAAACCACTGCTTTCATGATTAGAGATTTTCTTTAAGGACAGATGTGCCGTTCCTCAGCAATGTATAACTTTTTCACAATATTTTATTATGGAAGATTTATTACTTTAAAATGTTTATTCACAAAAAATTGAGGTACCTTACCAGGCATTTGTGCGAGATACCAGAGGATGTCATTTCTTTTATAATTCTTTAGGAAAAAATACTTAGTTTGCAAAAATCATATTATTAGTGCTTCTAATTTTTTAAAAAAGTTAGAAAACGGTTTAGAAATCAGAAAATAATTAAAATTGTGTATATTTTTCATACATTATGAAGATATACAAAACAGATATTTGGGGAACGTATGGTCTGACCTTTAATTTCATAATTTATTTCATTCTTATTGCATTGTACATAGGTATATGAAGTATTGTGTCCATATATTCAGTTTTTTTGACTTGATTATTTATCTTTTTGATATGTTGCTTAGATTCATTGTATTTCTGTATTTCAGAACATTCAGACATTGCATTTTTCATTTATTTTTTGTTGCTATAGTTATCTGTATAAAATAGGACAGCAACCTGCATAATCAGAGATTTACTGACAACTCATTCTGAGTTAAATTGCTACATTCAATTAACTCCATGTTAATTGAATTTTATCTTTAATATTCTCCACTTACCAATATTGGTATTTGACTGGAGACCACCATTATAATGATCTAATGAGAATCAACTATATATTATAAACTGATACCAAGGTAAGTATGGAAAGAGGGGGTCAATGTACAGCCCGTAAAGGGAGGTAAACCTACCTCTTTTTAACATTCCAATATTTTCCCCAACACAGAGTGGGAATCAAGGTGGATCACTACAAATTCTCATGACTGGTCTTTGAAATCACAATTTATTGCAAAAACATATTATTTCATTTTTGAATATTACCATCATGAGTTTTGATAATCTGATTCATGCAGGTTATTCAAAGTTATGTATGCATGTGTATATTAAAAATAATGATTGATATTCAGAGTCAGAGTCGGTTGACTGTGATATATATTCATTCACTTTGTACTTGTAATCTTTCCACTTTTGCTTTCGTTATATATACACTTGCATTATTCGAAAGATTTACTATCAAGTGAACTTTAATAAATACATCTAGAGTTTACTGTAACTGTATTATATTTAGCTCGTACAATATTTGGCAAAAAATGGATTTTAAACAAGTTAGCTTGGATATGGATTTGATTAGTGCATATCTTAACGTTCTTCTTTATAGGTGTATACTCGTATATTTCAGACATTTAGCACTTGTACTTGCATTAGCGGATATTGCTTTTCTCAAAAAACGCTAAAAAGAATAGACAGCCAAATGCTATACGTTTAACAGTATTTTTTATGTTTCAAATGATGACTTTGATGTATTAAAATTTTCTCTAAACAAATGTTCAAAATATTAAGCTCCTCTTCTATACATGTTAAGTTATTGTCCCGTTTTGCATTTCTGTCATAAAATTGTTGCAATCTTGTATATTTCATACTGTGTGCCTATATGTCTTTGGAAGTCATTTTGAATTGAATTCAATTTCAATCTTTATGTACCTACTTTAAAATTTGAAATGATTTAATAAAAGTATTAATATATTAATGTTCATTTTTATTCATGCTTCTTGGTTGTTTTTTTTTTTTCTAGCATCTGACTATTTTCGGTTAATTCCATAATATTGTTGATTTTTTTAAAGAAATAAAATTAATATCTTATTCATATTTTTGTAATATTCTATTATACATAATTATCTTTCTTAATCCCCCCCCCCCGAGGAAAGATGGAAAAGTTTTTGATCAATGTTAGTTTATTAGTTTTCAGAGTTGACAAAACAAGTGCTATATTTTGCAGAAATACAAAGATTAACTTTGTTATGAGTATACTGATACTGAGATAGGCATTAAACAACGGTTGAAAAGAAAGCAATTCTTAGTTATTTGGTACTCAAGCCAAGCCAAATTACCATGATCATAGTAAATGATTAAAATAGAGATAGTTCATGCTCTCACATGTATATGTGCAATTCTTATAACTAGAGTTGTGGCCCCTGGGGCTCTTGTTTATTGTTCTTTCTTGGAAGGGAGATTATAGTTAGCTCTTCATTTTAATAATTTATAATTACTTTTACCAACTAAAAGGTAAAATCTTTAAAGCGGTAAATTGATACTCAGTGTGCACATTTTTTGAACAAGAAGCTGCAGCAAAGGGATCACATACATTGTACTTGGTAACAACGATCAGGCAGTTACAGTGTCACTTTATTTATACAGTCCGTCACTCAACGAGTCTGTCTCTCATCGCATTATTGACAAAGGGGGATCCAGGGCTGGCGCACCGGGAGTGCACCCTCCCGTTTAAATTTTTTTAGTATATAAAATCTGTATGTCCCTTATCCAAATATGAAGGTGAAAAATATGTTATTTGTTAGAAATTGTAAGCTTCCGGGGATTTTTCCCCCGCACACGCCCTAGACCGACTCGGGGCTTCAGTGCAGCCCCTGGACCCCCTTCCTTCTACTGCGCCTTCGGGCTCGAAATTTCTGAATCTGCCATTTTAATAGGATACGATGATGTGCAAAGCTTACATTTACATTGTATATTTCACAATCTTCTGTTAATTAAATTGTTGCAATTTTGCATAAGGTTTGATTGGAAAGTGTCAATATTCGAGAACGACATAAAAAAAAAACAATCTTCTTACAACTAAAGATGCTCTCTAAGTCCGAGTTCCCAGAGTTTATAAAAAAAAATTAAGTTCATTATTTTATGATGTTTTGTCCGTAGTCCTACTCACTGATATTATCAATAATTCAGAACACAAAATTTAAACATAATTTTATGCACTGTAGGAATTATATCAATCAAAATTATAATTTTTACGCTCTGGGTATTACAAAACATATTGTAGAACTAAATGATTTATTTCTATAATATATATGTGATTTGTAAAAAAAAAAAAAAACAAAACAAAAAAAAAAAAAAAAAAAAAAACAAGAAAGTTACTAAGATTTCAGCCAATCAGAGCAAAGCATACGTGCACATGCCGACGTTAGTATTGATTTGACCGAGCAGTCTTCTTAGATCAGGAATACATCTTTATATTTTGATTATAAGACATTGTTTGATGTATAGTCTAATAGGCTATATCATTAGTATATCACTCTCATTGAAAGGTCACACGATTGTAAGCAAACAACTATGTAATACGTCTTTTTCTTTTAAACTGCCTCAAAATAATGGTTGTTAAATGAATTCTGTAGACCACCAAGAAGATTTAGTCTCTGTATAGGTCTCACAGTTTTAAAACATGAAGTACAGGGACTTATTACGACCTATTTGTTATCTTAATTTGATCAGCTCTACACTATCAAAACAAAAAAGAGGAATCAAAGTGCAATTTTTTGCAATTGAAGAAGAAGACAAGTTTACATATACCGCTGTTAAGTATAAGAAGTAACAAAATACTTTAGGTATCAGTACTTATAGTTTGGGGATGAATTCACAATGTTTATAGTAAAATCAAAGATTTTAAAAAATCCATACAAAGTGTACCTGAAGTCATGGTTTGTTGTACTTCTTCAGTAGATATACATTGTACAAAGATATATCAGGCCAATCCATCTGTAGAAGTTTGATCAACATGGCGGTCGGATCAAAGCGGAAAGAGAAAACTTCCGTTTTCCAATTTCATACAAGTAGATTGATTGATTGATTGTATATTGTTTAACGTCCCTCTTGAGAATTTTTCACTCATATGGAGACGTCACCGTATGCCGGTGAAGGGCTTCAAATTTAGACCTATACTCGGCACTCAGGGCCATTGAGCAGTGAGGGTTCTTTATCGTGCCAACGCCTACCGTGACACGGGACCTACGTTTTTAAGGTCATATCCGAAAGACCCGTGACTTTCACTTCTAGTGCCGAGCGCTTGGCGAAGCAACAGTCACTACCTATGTTTACGTCTTAGGTATGACGCGGCGCCGCGATCGAGAATCGAACCCGGGCCTCCCGATCACGAAGCGAGCGCTCTACCACTAGGCTAACGTGACCGGTCTCATACAAGTAGAAGAGACTTAATTGGTAGTAAAAGAGACGTTAAATTTAAAACAGGAACTGATAAATGTTACAAAGTGACCTTGTCATCAAGTAGAATTTATTTTTATGTCAAACACGGACTGATTTTTTGCATGCTAATTGTTAGGCCATTGATAACACACTAAGTTGTTGACGGATTTTTCCGTGTTTTTTTTTTTTTTTTTTTTTTTTTACCAAAGATGACCATGTATGTCGGGTCGTTCAGGGAATACTCACTCACTTTTTATTTATTTTTTTTTCAATAATTCTATTTTTTTTTTCTTCTTGTCCACGCACGATTTATCCTGAATTCACCGATTAAATGTAATCAAAAATTAATTTTAAATAAAATAAAAATTCATTTATTTTCTAAATATTGCTGATCATTCAAAATACCATAGGCAAAAAAAAAAAAAGAATCATGTGAGATCCAGTTTGTACATATATAAAAAGCATAAATTTAATTCATCACAACTCATACTGATTAAACGAATATCAACATTTTATTTATTTTCTGGGATTTTTAAGGTGCAGAGTGTACATGTATTTCCTTTGTGCGTCTTTGACATAGCTGGGAAGTGTGAGATAAACGACTTAAGGACGTTATATAAATAGTTCTATTTAATCCCATGTTTAACTCTTTATCCCGTTGATATTGCTCATGTGAAATCGGTTTCGTATCACAAAGTTGTGATGTCACAATGGGTTTGCGTTTGAGTGATGATGTAAAATGAAACTTAATATATAAAACTGTGCTAAACTTTTATTGCGGTTTTATAAAGAAACTAAGTCCGTTGATTTGTAATTGGTGTATAAGACTTTTCAACCGTGTGTACATTTTTGGAGACACTTTAAGAAGTGAAAAATTACCTCTATTTGATAATAAGAGGATATCCTTAGTCATGACGTTGTTCTAAATCTAGCGCCGTCCAGTGAAAATAAAACTGATTTGAACTTTATGTAGAAGAATCGGGTTTTCTGTGATTGTTTGCATTTGTACACACAATTTGCAACTTTAAAAAGCACATTGGACCGACTTATCTTGCAAACAAAAATTGGAAAAAAAATAGACAAAATAAAAAATTAGAAAAAAAATTATGGCCTTGATTTTAGTGATGTTTTATCGTGGAATATGTGAAGCAAGATGTTAAGAACATAGTGTTAATAATATTTTGAGATGATATTTTAAAACCATGTAGAAATAAATCGAAAAATTATGCATTTCTTGCGCGCAACAATTAAACATTTTTTTCGGGAGGGGGGGGGGCTGTACCTCTAGGTCTGTAATTTTTTATGAAGAGCTACGATTGGTTTAGAGCATGTCATGTGAGGTGTGACTATTCGCAATTTCTCCTTCACAAGCAGGTTGACAACTGTTGTCACCTTTCAGGGAAACTTATTTTTATCTAAATAGACTAAATTTTTGCAGCCGAGTTTTAGTTTTATCAAAAAAATCAATAGTTATCTTTTTAGTTTATATCTAGGGAGTTATTGTGTGAAATTTAAAAGTTTTGAAACTTCTCGAGATAAAACGTGCAACGAAAGCAAAACAAAAGAAACAAACAGAAATACAGTTAGACAGAGTAACCCACGGAAAGACAGACGGACATAAAGATCAAAATAAATAGCCTCCACTTTCAGGTCGGGGAAAAAATTAAATAAAATAGAAAGAGTCTTAAAAATGAATTGGATAGACTGTAGCCAAGTCCATCGAAAGATCTTACCTATGTACAAGTACATGGGGAATAATCCTGAATTTAGATTTATGTTAAATTTTACCATAGAAATTAAATATCTATCCGGATTTTTAAGCTAGAAGCAAAGTACTTGGTTATAAAGATATTCGGGGACTAACAGTCCACCAGCACTGGCTTTGACCTGCGGGTCATGATATGAATCATATACGGTACCAATTTATATGCACCAAATCAGCATTCCAGCAAATAAAGTCTCTTTAGTAATACTCATGTTCAAATGTAGGAATCTCAAAAAATCTTATATATATATTTGTACCTCCAATATTGGACGGTACATAATGGCGTGCTTAAGCCTTTATTAAGGGCATTAGATAGAATGGGCAATTAACATATAAATGAAGATTCTGAATACTAACTTTCGTTTCTGTATGTGCAACCTCTTCAAAAAAAATGAGAGGAAGCTGTTATAATTGAATTTTTCAAGAGGCATAGCTCTGTAAAATAAATTGCTCGATTCAACCCAAATTAGAACCCGACCTATATATTCCGATGATGAATTTCTATACTAATATTTAAGTATGTGTTACCTCTGGGAAGAAAATTAACGGAAAATGTTGATTGACAGACCGACAAATAAACAGACAATAGCAAAGCAACTTCCTTTCCCTTTTAAATGCTTTAAAATTGGAAGTGCTGAGAAAGAATGCAAAAGAGCAAACAAGTGCAAATTCGAATGATCTGAGCTATTTATTATATACCTAATGTGTTTCATCTAATTTAATTGTTTAATTTACGCTATTACGTGACGACGTGATCCGATTTTCCGGATCACCAACATGTTGTTGTCTGAATCCATATCACCACTCTCTGAAACTGATGACGTAGTACGCAGAAATATGACGTTATTTTTTCTTTTGCGTTAAAAAGTCCCTTGTTATTATACATTTATTGCATGATAGTGAGGGAAATATGAAGACTTGTTCAGCAAAGAAAAATCATATTCCCCGAGGGCTTCGCCATCGGGGAATATGATATTTCTTGGTTGAATAAGTCTTCATGTTTCCTGAACATTCATGCAATGAATTGTTTATTATACCGAAACAAGCAAAACCTTTGAAATAAACATAAACTTTCAAATTCGGCACCACTCTCAAATTCACTTTCATTTTTTACGTAAAGTTACTATAAAACCCTTTGGTCAACACGTTATCATCAATTTTGTGACGTCAACCAGACTATTGTGATGTCTATTACTCTCGTGAGTTTTCGTTCAACGAACGAGAACTCGATTGCGGGAAAATACACAAGGTGTTCCGAAGAGGTGGAATATGATGAAAAGCGTGCCGACGACTGGGAAATATGAAGATTTACGGCCCGATCACGTGATAATCTAGAACAAATCAGATAACGCGTTGTGTAGAATATTTATAATGAGGTGTAATAATACGCTTTGTTTTATGGATAAATGTTATGCAATTGTTCTCCAAAGTTTTCTTTTGCTATATTTTGCTAGTTATGAGGGGGTATATAATAAATTTATAATTATAACAGTAACTTGATCCGAAGAGCCGTATCACGTACCGTTGACAAGCGGATCATCATATCAAACTCCACGCTCGCGTCTCGATTAATCTGAGGATTCGCGCCTGTCAACTCGACGTGATACGTCCCTTTGGATCAAGTTACTGTTATAATCTTATATATTTGTAATGAATTTATGAATTTTACCATTGCTAAATCATCTAAAGAGCTAAAGCCACGAACTATCGAAATACGCCTTAACTAAAAAATCAATGAGAACTTCAATAAAGATGGTGTAGACTTGTAGTTTTTCATAACTGTTTTTCTTTTTTAGATATCTATAATACTTTTTCAAGAAGAGATTTGAGAGTGAGACATTGTTTTGAATGAAATTTACATGAGGAACGTCATTATTTGTGACGTAACGTCATAACATCGTAAAATTCCTTTGCTATAGAACATTCTACAGTAACTGCTTACTTTTGTACACCCAAGCGTTACAATAGCCCTTTTTCTATACATGTAGTTTTAAAAGTATTTAATACTCTAGACTTGTCACTGCAAAAATTCGAGTTTTTCTAGTTATACAGTGTACATGTATTATACAAGGTTTATCACAGTCCGCTAGATAATATTGGTATCACACGTATTCGGATTTAGATTTTTTACTTTCAGGTATGTATCTTGTCTTTTAAGCAAAATTATACAGTATATTTATTTAATTATCTATTTTTAATTATCATGTTCTATATTGCTTTCACTTCTATTTTGTCTGGGGGGGGGGGGGGGGGAGGGTGACGTAAGACATGCGTTTTAATCCTTTAATCTTAAATTATATTATTGTGTACTGCATTAAAAAAAATCGGCGCCTATGTTTATTGTTGAAAAAATCAAGTATTTTAATAAAGGATTGTTGCGTGTATCCAATGTTTCACTCCTGTGTATATAAAAAAAATATTTAAAATCGCCATGCACACTCAGCATGGTTGGAATCCACAGTACTACATTTAAGGTATGCCCTCCCACTCCTCCTTCTACACAAACTTAAAATAACGTAAAAACTGCCTCTATACATAAACTCTTTCCAAAATTGTACAATACTTTCAGTTCATGAAATGGTTCTAACACTTCATAAAGGACATCGTCCAATATGTAAGTTGATCCTGTAAATTAGGAAGTCCAAAGCAAAAATTCTAAGACATCGTAAAAGGTTAATAAAGAAGGAAAAATGTACAGCTAGAGAGAGAGAGAGAGAGAGAGAGAGAGAGAGAGAGAGAGAGAGAGAGAGAGAGAGCGTGCAAGCGTTTTAGAGCTTCGAGTTTTAAAATAACATTAGCTAACTAACATTTACTGTAATCTTAAATGCATAATATTCATAAATGCTATATATTTTTTCAATTGAAATATCAGTGTGTAAACAAATAAAACTATTTATTTTTATGTATCCTAGAATACACATAGAGTTGCATGAATTTTAGATATCAACTTCGGATTAGGCATTTTTTTATGTTAAAAAAAAATTGAAACAAGGTATTACGTTAATACATGTATATAGTGCTGGCAACAAATTGGAAGCTCGACACAAATCAATTCTGAACACTTTTTTCTAAAATTATTTAAACAAACTTCTCCCAAATTATTTTTCCTCAGATGCAGTAGACCTCACGGTCAAATTATGACGTCATCATTGTATCATATATGTAAGCATGAAAGAAAAGAGCCTAATTTTAAATTTTATATGAAAAACACATTTTAAATGTCAATTTAAGATATTCTATCACAAAATTATTGACAAATTTAGAATTATATAATTACTAAGAATAAATCTGATATACTAATAATTTATTTAGGGTATTTACGCATATGATGAACTTATAATTATTATTGTAATGGAGGATCTTGCTTCAATTTCTGAAAGCTCAACATTCATAAAATGTAAAATTCAGATTGGCCAAACGCGAGTACCTCTAAGATATTTTGCATGAAGGTGCATATATGTAATATTTTCATGCATGCAAAATTTGGAAAGGGTACTTGACTGTGGCCACATTCATATTTCAAAATTACTGCCGTAAAATCGGCATTTTAAGGCAATTTTTAACTTCAGAGGTATATTTGTCTCTGCGCATGTGCTAAAGACGGCGGCCTGTGTGCCAAAAAATTACATGTAGCGTACCATGACATTGTGCTCTACAATATAACATATGATAGGCTTTGTGATTTCAAACTTAAATTTTGTCTAAAATTAAAGGCATATATTGATAGTTCGTGGCTTTAGCTCTTTATCCATCTTGCAAAGTTACTGGTTGTAGAATCCCTGGGGCTATTAGTCGAATATTTTTTTATCAAATTTCAGAAAAAAATGATGATTGAGAAGTTGAGCAGCGCTTTCTTTGTAGAGTTATGCATAGAGTCATGAAGTAAGAAATTAACTTTGAAATGAAATATATGGATATAAGGAACAGTATTCAAGATCAGTACTTCGATAAACAATACAAAATAATTTATATGTGTGCACTTTATTCGTCTACAGAGTACATAAGGTAACGCAAAAAAACTACTATAGAGGTACAATGATATTAATCTAAATCTGTAAAGACTGAATCTTTCACAAATCATGCATGAAGATTGTAGAAAGAAACGTCTATAGTGTGAAATCATTAATTTTCGTGGGGCTTTAATTTTCGTTCTTCTTGAGGTATAAAGAATTCCATTAATTTATACCTATCACAAAATATTAACTTTCATAAGCATTACTTATAAAATAAAATTCCAACCACAAATAAAATCCCCAAAATCCAATATTTTTTTCCTCAAACCTTGAAAACGTGACCCCATAAAAATATGTGATTTTACAGTATACAAATAATATGTTCATTTTTTCCCAAGATATTCAATGGTTAACCTTTTTATTATTACTTTTAATTGAATTTGATCAGTAAATTAATTCAGTAAATAAAGAGACAAAAAAATAGTTCATGTTAAAGTCGTGGCCAGGATTAATAAAAATATCTAAGTTACGATTAACAAATTCACTTTCTATGACATTTGGAGTACATATTTAATTTTCAAAATGTATTAAAGTTCTGAAAAATGTCTTTGTTTAGCACATCTAAGCTACAATGGATACAAACGCTTAATATATCATAAAGAATGAAGCAAAATACAAGAGTTCAAAAAATCTAATGTTCTCTCATACAGACCACGTTCAACATACTAGATCACCTGTCTATGTAGATTTAAACATTTATAGATAATTTTACCTTGTTACAAAAAAATTACAGAATGGTTCAACACAAAGATAAAAATTGTCGTCTAATTAAAAGTATACATCTGCTGTAAATAGATTAAAATGGATTATGCTAACAAGATTAAACGTCAAAAATGTTTGACTATGGACTTCTTTTATATCTGAAAAACAAGGTCAAAGGAATAATACTAGCGGTAAAGATATACCCATTCAAACTTTTTTTTTTAAGAAGGGATAATTTTCCAAGGTAATCCTACATGATTAAAAAGAAAAAAGGAATATTGTATACAGGGAAATTTTCGCCCGTTTCGCCCAATCATCATTTGGGTAAATTAAAAACGGGGCGAATTCAAAGAATATAGCATAATTTCTTAAACAAAACTTTGTCTGGGCGAATTTAAAGCGGGGCTATAAATTGTTTACAAGTATGAAAGGGCGAAAATAACACGGGGCGAAAATAACCCTGTATACAGTATATACATATTTTTTTCATAAAAATATCAATATTGCAAAAGAAAAAAAAAACAAAAAATTAAACGAATCAATTTATGACAATTAAAATTAATTACTAGTAAGTAATTTTCAGTCATTTTCTTTTCAATAAACTTAATGTAAACGTTTAACCTCTTTCTGTATCTTATTTGTTAATCACCCCTTTGTAAACTACACTATTTGCTATTAAAGGACTGCAAATTATACTATACTCGGCCCTTATGGCCTTTATGAGGGATTTTTTTCGTGTCAGCACCTACTGCGACAGCATGTTATCTTGATGTATTTCAACGTACTGTGAGTCTATCATTATATTATATATTAAAAAGAAAAAGATTAAATTGCATCCATATACTGCGAATAAATATATACTCATTCACACACACAAGACCGTCAGCCAAGGTTCTAAGTGCCTAAGTATTATTTTTATATAAGTGGAAGAAGGGTGCAATTAAATAACCTTCAAACACGTTTTGCACAGATTTGGAATTCCCAATCTATTTGTCGTCTAATGCAGAAAAAAAAATAAAATCTATATTCACCTGGGAGGTAAGGAAATACTCGTAAGCGAAAATACTATATTTCGTTCATTATTGGATCTCCGTTAATCAGAGAGATTGGAAGGTGACTGTCTATTAATCATATATCAGCTTTTGTTACACACATAGTCAGTGTTCTTGTTTTTTTACTTAACATATCCACACATGGACAATTTCACAGACAAATTAATACTGCACATCTAAATCCAGAGAAAAAAAAGATGGATAAAGTTTATAAAAACTATGCCATAAAATAATACAATTAAGCTGTGGTGGAAGAATTATATATCATAACATTTGAAGCTACATGTAAAATTCTAACTCTGAAAATATACCAACAAACCAAGCATGATCTTCGTTTTGACATATCCAAGCATAAAAATCATACTCTTCATTTATAACAGAATGCTTTGTTATTATATTTTGCATTCTTTCATACCTTAGACATTTAAAATGAAGTATTAAGCAATGAATCATTAGTTTTTGAAAGATATAATCTCTTAACTGCAACGGTGTGTGCAAACAAATTGAGTAACACGCGTTAGTGCGTTATGAATATTTTTTTACACACCGTTTCAGTACTGGGGCTATATCTATCAGAAAATTAATCACCCTTTGCTTATATTTACATTTTTTTAATCTCGTCCTTAACTGCAAATGTGATTTTTATTTGAAAACCTGTGTATTATCTTTGATGTAAGCTACAGATAATGGATCAGCCAACGTAACACCTTCTGGTCAATTTGAGCGTTAGTTTTTTATTTTCGTTTGTGAAGTTGTACTTCCTCGGTGTTCAACGATTACGACGTCAAACTAAAACGCAAGCTTTAACCTCTAGGTATCCAGTCTGTGTTATGGTGTTTTTAATGCAATAGATTTCCATTAACCTTCTATGCAAAAACATATGCAGTGTAATTATATCATCGTATTTAACAGAAAAAACAACAATATCCTTTTAATTCGATGAATCAGTTATCAAATATTACAAACTTCTAAGGCTGCCTTTGCCACATAGATGAGAGGGAAGCAGGTCCCTTTTAATCCCCCAACTCTCTGTCATCCCCGGTTCTAAGTGCCTCAGTATTATGTTTATATATAAGTGGAAAGCTGATGCAGATAAATAATCCCCAAAACTTTTGTCATCACTTGTCATCAATTGGGATTTCCCTTTTCTATTTTAAAATGTAAAAAAAAAACCATGTCCCCCTTGGAGGGCACAT
>NW_026926186.1:0-27246 GCF_032062105.1 Saccostrea cuccullata | reverse complement strand
GGGTACATCAATACTAGGGTATACTTGTCGCATTTGTTACACCTGACTGCTTTATCGTCACGGGTATCAGCGTAGGAATGGATCGAGACCCGTGTTCATGCTGGTCATATGTCATTACCTTTGTTTATATTTTATTGCAGTTACGTACATCTGTGTAGTGTGTATACTGCACTGACTTGTACAAGTATAAACTTATTTGGTATCTTATTTCCCTGCATTAAACTAAGTATTACGTAATTATTCTCGCTACCGAGCTCTGTAAAGCATACGTCCATCTTCACCGGTGTCGACTGATTACACTGAACAGTGATCAAGTTCTGACCTATTTATAGGGGTCTGCAGAGTAGCGAGACTCGGGAACAAAAATGGCAGACAGATTCCTTTTACGAATTGTGTTCAGCTTTAAGAATCGGGTTAAGCCCTGAGACTATAAAATTAGAACAGTATCTTGCCATTTTATAATACATATTTTATTGAAAAAAGTTGCAGGTTTGTACACCAATCAAATTCAAACATATGACGAAAAATAAATTTATTCTGTTATCAAAATTATTTCCAAAGTTATATTGATTTTAAATTTTAACTTACATCTCTTCTCAAGGTAAGGTCCTTCATATTTTTACAAACATACTTTAATCTTTAACGTAAGTCACTCGTGAAATTTGTTAAATCAAGGATTTATTGAGAAGTATATTTTGGATAAGTACTCATATAGAGTGACTCAAAATCGCAGAGAAAATAGGGGGTCAGTAATCATCTTACTGATCTACGGTGAATGAAGTTGACCTTTTTGCACTTAAAATTTAACTCTTTGGTAATCATGTTAATTACTAAAACCTAAATTATATTGTATTAGATGTAACCATGGAAAAATATGAATTCATTTTACGTAAGATATTCTGAATAATATTTATCATTGAAAATATCTTGCAAATTAAAATGCGCGTAAATTGTTGTGTGACCTTTTTGCACTAAAAAGTAAGATATTTTGGGGTAATAAAAAACTAAATAGGCAATAAAATATGTTTTTATATCAAGCTTTTTACGACTTACAAAATGTAAGTGCTGATTAGTCACATGTATCGAGTACTTTAAAATAAGGAAAGAAAAAGTTGGGGTCAGTGATCTTAATTTTGAAATATTGGTCAAAATATGTGATTTTCAGGCAAAAAATGTGTAAATTTTATATTGACTTATTTGACATATCTTCAATTTCTGGCAAAGTTTGTTGAAGAAAGGTGTAAAACTTGTTCAAAGAATATAAATTAAGACCTATATTAAATATTACTAGCAATATCCTAATGGAAAATATTGTTCTAGTAAAAGTATGTGAGGCTAAAGTTCCAAGATATTGAATTTAATAAATTTGCAGATTTTCAGAATTATCTGCTTAATATCATTCCACCAAAAAAATAGTCCCTCACAAATCTTGCTTCTTTGTCGCTTTTTGAGCAGTTTTTTCCGTTGAATGTTAAAACATTAACATTGTTGAAATAAAATATGTTATAAAAATTGAATTTTGATAAACAGTTTTGAAGTAAGAGGTTCTGCGTGAACTTTTCCAAAAAGCTGACGAGTGACCTACCTTAAGTCAACTTGTTATTCCTAGTAAGAAAAAAGAATCAGGAATGTAATAAATGCTTTTGCAAAAAAAAAAAAACCTTTTGCTTCTCATTGATGTGAGTTAAAAATCCCTTGTTGACCATGAGTGCAAAATATTTATTTTCCTGAGTAAAATGTCTAAAAGTAGTTTTAAGTTTGAGGTATCAGCCTGCGATGCCACCATTATTTGAAAATTTCGACTAAAATATCAGCCTAAAATCCAAGATTCCCACCCCATGAAGATGACATTTCATTGATAGAATTTTAAGAGAAGTATTGACTTTTACAGTTGACGGTTTAATTTGACATTTAAACGTTTTCAATTGATGATAGGGCAAAACATTCTCAATGGTGCTGTTTTATTCACTAACATATAAAGCCCGGGAGTTTAGAGAAGGGTGCTTGTCGGTCTTCAAGGGTAGCCTATTTTAATTTTGTGCTTTATTCTGAAACCAGTTATTTCTGTTCTATAAAATCTAAATGTGTTTTTGTCGTGAAAATTTACCGTACATTGTCTTAGTCTAAAAGTTAGCCGTCAGCACTTCTCGCAAAGGTCAAATAAAAACCTTGCAACCATCATTTTTTAGATAAATCTCAAAAGATAAGTTAAGAGAAAAATCTAAGATTTATTCTATTTGCTATGTGCGACCCATTTTCTACCAATATATTTAATAGCAAAAATGAATAATAAAATGAATAATTCATCTTACCTTTTAATTAGATGATTATTTAATACGTTGATGTATAATCGCAAAAATAAGCATAAACTTAAGGAAAAGAGTGCTTTAATTCTTGGCTTGTCACTCGACATAAAACATCAACAACAAAGACAGAAACATCATGGGACCGATTGTACATGTATTCGTTTACATTGTTATTTGTTTGGTAACCTTATAATTGTCCATATATTGAGAGAGAGAGAGAGAGAGAGAAAGAGAAAGAGAGAATGAGAGAGAGATAGAATAACGAACAGTCTTCAATCTCAAAGTCCATAAAACAATAAAAAATAAAAGTGAGCAATCACGGGCCTCTGAAACATCAGAGGTGTGATCAGGTGCCATGGAGGAGCGAGCATCCCCTGCTGACCGGTCACACAAAGAGTTTTAATCCCACGCTATTGTAGGATAATTTTTTGTCTGCTGACAATTTTTTTCTGAAAAGTATCTGATATTTTAACTGACCGTTAAATGTTGGGCTTCTGAAGAAATACCAAATACAACAAATATAAAGGAACAGAAATAGAGATACACATTCTTATTTGTTTACCTTAACAAGATGTGTTTGTGAAACACTGATGCCCCCGTATGGCAACATAGCGAATATTAAGCTTTCTCTAATGCTGATCAAATATTTTGGTACCTAAAGTTAAAGGTAGGACAAAATCCGGAGTCAAGATCAATGGGTCAAAGGTGCTGGTTTCTTATTAAATTCTTTCTCAAAGATTACATATGGGAAGTATGAAAGTGATGGCCCTTACCGTTCAAATGTTATGGCCAAGGTCAAATCTTGTAAAAGTAGGTCAAGGTCAAAGGGTCAAAGATATTGATATTTAATGAAAGGTGTTATCACAATGATTAATTGTTTGAAGTATGAAAACTATTGTCCTTACTGTTAAAAAATTATGGCCAAGGATCAAGTTTTCAAAAAGTACGGTCAAACTCTAAAGTCAAGGTTAAAGGGTAAAAGTTGTTGATATCAGAAAGACTTTGTCACAAAGATTACGTGTGTAAAGAATGAGGCACTATCCCTTACCGTTTAAATGTTATGGACAAGGTTAAACTTTTTCTCGTAAGTACGGAAATCCCCAATGTCATGATGAAAAGGTCAAAATTGCTTGTTTTAAATGATATTGAAATATAAAATTCCTAGTATCTACCGTTCAAAAATTAGGGCCACAGTAATATTTACATTTTTTTATGTAAAATCGGTCAAACTCCAAGGTCAATGTCAAAGGGTCAAAGATATAGTTTTCGGATATCCCTTCATTCTGTTGTATTCCCACTGGAGAAAGTATTAACTCTGGTGCAATGAAATATATGAAGATAACAGAATTCACAATATGCACGTATTTCGAAGTTTATTTGCAAATTTTAATGATTTAGTAGTAAATATTTGCATATTTAAAAAAAATCTATATGACCTATTTATAAAAACATACATGGTGCAAGAGCAATCATGTGCCATAATATACATGATAACACAAGGTGACACAAATACTTCAATTTCTTATTATCACACATCAAAAGTAGAAAATCCCTAGGTGGAAAAACCACCGTTAACTTTACGTTCAATCCCTGCATACGACATCATCATGTGTTCTAAATCTGCGGCATTTTATTTTTGTCTTACTTGTCTGTTGGCGCCAAGTCTTTTGTTACAGGCAACAGGTTTTTACTCGCCATATTGGATCAAACATAATTCAACATCAGACTGCTTCCGGGGAATCATTTTATCGGTGAATTGTAATGAAACAATAGAAGGTAAATATGACGTAGTTTATGCGTGTTATGAACTTTTATGAAATGTTACCTGCTGATACTAATTTTCGTGGTAAAAAATCATTTGACACGAAAATAACTCCAACATCCCTTCCTGCAAGTATAATTAAGATCCCTCTAAAATGATAAGACTGTTGACGGTTGACGGTAACTAATTAAGGTGTTTTAGCTCCCATGCATGATAAATACATCATGATATTTGCAAACATATGAGAAACAGGTCAAAACTAAATAGGCTAAAATGTAACTGAAGGATAGACAGAAGAACGATTGAGGGTGATTGCTACACACGAATAACAGTTTAAGGGGAGACAGGGCACATGTCACATGACTAAAAAGACATATTACGTCATAATCGGTGATGATATACATGTTAAACGTTGTTAAAATCAACATTTCTTGAGTAATTTGATTCTAAATTCTAAAATTGTTTTTTTTAACATTTAATTTTAGAAATTGTTATCATTATATTTCTTAAAGTCTTGCCATCATTTAGATATTGTGAAGCTAGATGCTCAATTTACACATTTGTTTCTCTTTTCCCTGCAGTCTGACGTCAGTGACGTCATAGACGTAGTGTTTGAATTCTCAGTTCAGCGATTTCAAGCACTCACCAGTCATGATCATTTAATTTCATAATAAACGGGTCACAGTCAATGTATCGTGATACATTTCTGAAGCAGATTTTTTAATTAATATTTTTTCGTGTTTAGTATCAGAGATTCTCTCTATTTAGAATTATAATTTTGAATGTTTATGTTTTCGTGTGACGTCATAATTGATTTCCCGCACTCGGAAAATACAGAGGTGAAGCGTTTTTATCATGCTTACGTCTAATTCAACGATGTCCTTTGCGATAAGCTTCACCTTGTAATATTTATGCAGTGAATAATTACAATGAAGGACTGACATTTAATCATAAATTCAGATATATTTATTGAAATTTTTTTTTCCAAATGAGGTTTTTGTCGTTGAAGCTGCCTTGAAAAATGCAGAAATTATCCCCCCAAATACTATATAAAATTAAAACAATTGCTTTCAGATAATTTGAACACTATGAATATTCTGAAATATTTGAGTAAATAGTGTTATCTATCATATTTATCGTTTGTGCGTAAAAATTCGCATTATGGTCTTCATTATGGGCCCGTAAAAATGAAGTATCTAAACTCCATACAAACTGTAAACAGGGCGGTATTTGTGCGTCGATATCTTTTAAATAAGTCAAAAAATCCCATGACAGGATCGTAAATGTTAAGTTAAATACGAGCGTAAGTAATATAAAAGATATGAAAAAAATCATCGACAGGAATTTTTTCAGCTAAAGTCGTGTTCCTCCTTAAAGGTGTACAAATCAGAAATGCATTTTCATTGTCATTTCATTACTTCAGCGCTTGATCTTGCTTAATTATGTGTGAGTTTATCTGTTGCACTCATATACAGTATATACATGTATTTATGGAATTCACGTAGATATGTATGAAACAATGTTATAGGTATATCCTTTTGCAGTAAGTTAATTATCTTCCACTGCAGTTTAATATTTGACACCTTATTGAAAAAAAGAATCATCTTTAAATTCATGTTAGGCATTCACTGCAAGCCTTTATGTCTTATTAATACGAGTCTAAGTGTGTCAAATGACTTAAAACCCTATTTCATCTAAAACAATGTAAAAGTTATTAAAAGTTTCAATACATTGACGGGTAAATACTTTTTCATTAAATATGCTACACACAACAAATTTGCCATTTTTCCTAAGTATTAATGATAAAATTAAAATTTGTGAGAGTGCAAAGAAGTGGCAATCAAAACCTTTTAGATAAAATACTTTTTTAAATATATTTTCGAGTGAAATGATAAATTAAAATATATAAGTCGTGATATTATACAGAAAATATTAACTTCAAATTTGTGGCTACTCTCCTTTATGAGTTTCCTGATTGGGAGCTTTCGTATGTTAGCATGTTTGTCTGGGGAGACTAAAGCTGCCAGCTTTCAAAGGCATGAGAGAAGGATATGGAGATAACAAAGAGTATTCAATTTCAAAGTCCATTAAACATGGAATACTCTTCGTTATCTCCAATCAGAGTAGAACAAACACGGGCCTCTGAAACAGCAGAGGTGGGATCAGGTACTATGGAGGAGTGAGCATCCCCTGCCGACCAGTCACACCCGTCGTGTGCTCGATGTCATGATCAGGAAATAACGGGAAAAAATCAGTCGTTAATTCCGTGTATAAATAATGGTCTAACAACTTGTATGAAAAACTTCAGTCAGCATTTGACTCAAGGATAAATTGTATTTGCTGACACAAGAAAACAAACTAGTAACATAAGCAAGCATAATTTTATAAGTAATCACATTCCCCTTTTTGTTTATATATAGTTTGTTTTCATCACGTATTTAAAGAAGTTGGATCCTTAAAACCGATTCCCATCAAATGTATGTACATTTATCAGAAAACATTTATTTAGTAGATAATACATATTATTAAGACAGTATCACTTTATGCTGTCTAGACTGATAATTTACTGACGAAAATACAGATTGCGGAATAGTTTGCCCTTTTTAAATCAGACACGGATGATAATAAGTTCTATTCAAATCTAAAGTTTATAATTAGTACATGCTCTAAAGAGATAAAAATGTAATAAAAAAAGTTTCATGTAAGAAATATAAGAAAAAGACGACTGATGTTTTCCGTTATTTCCTGATCATGACAAGGAGCACACGGCGTGTGTGACCGGTCGGCAGGGCATGCTCAGTCCTCCATTACACCTGATCCCACCTCTGTTGTTTCGGGGGTCCGTATTTGCTCTGCTCTTATTATACTGTTCGTTATCTCCATGTCCTTCATATAAAAAAAGAGATAAGATTTTAATAAGCAAATGCCTTTATCAGATTTTTAAAACCTGTTTTCGAACATTTATTATATAATATAACCAACTGACTTTAATATTTATAGAAGTAACATAGTATTCCCCACATTATATTGATTATATAGTATAAATACCTTGTTGAAGGCACGTGATAAATGCATATTAAGTGTATTTCATAAAAGTCATACAAATTTCAATATCGCAAAAGCATATGAACCCCAGCTCATTTAATACAATTAAGTTATAAATCAGCCACATATACCTTTTTCTTTTTAAAAAGTGATGCTGCTTTAAATATGTACCTCCAGTTGAAATATATTTACTTTTATAAGTATTTCATACATTTATTTATGGTATGCTCTCGATTCAAGAAAGCAACAGCGCTAAAACTAAAACTACTGTTCGTGATTTACATCAAAAGAACAAGGGTATAGTCTATTTGTTTGAGCTGAAATTTGGAATATTTATTGCTTATATAGTGTATATTTTGAAAAGTGCTGGGAGCTGATCCTGGTCTGCATAACATCATTTTTATTTATAACAGAATTAAAGCGAAGTGGAAATTTTAAGCATTTTCGGCAAAATTTTCAGTACTTCTCAAACAACACTGACTAGCTCCCAGCACTTTTTGGGGAGAGGAAATAAACATCTTTAAATGTGTATCAATTTTTTTCTTGATAAACAAGTGTATGTCCTTCCACTATCCACATAAATTTCCTACATTCAGCTTAACAATTCTATATCTATACATGTCACGTGACAAACAGCTCATACGTGCGATATAACTGTGGCCTTCAACTCGACATTTAGATATATCGACGACGTATTGTCAATTGATAATGATGATTTCCATTCCTACGTCGATACGATATATCCTGGTGAGCGTGAGATAAAAGATACCACAGAGTCTGACACTTCTGTTTCATACTTGGATATATTACTTAAAAAAGACACTAATGGTAATCTAACAACCAAGCTATATGCTAAACGTGATGACTTTAACATTTCTATCGTCAACTTCCCTTACTTATGCAGCAATAAACCTTCATATTTTAGTTGAATCGATATGCAAGAGCATGCTCTACGTATGAACAATTTCTTAAACGAGTTAAATTATAGACAAGCAAGTTGATGAAACAAGAATATCAGCAGTCTCGTTTAAAGTCGTAAGTTCGTAAGTTCTATGGTCGATACAATGACCTTGTCAGCAAATACAATTTATCCTTGAGTCGAATGCTGACTGACGTTTTTCATACAAATTGTTAGTCCATTATTTATACACTAAATTGACGACGGATTTTTTCCGTTATTTCCTGATCATGACAAGAAGCACACGGCTGGTGAGACCGGCAGGGGATGCTCGCTCCTCCAAGGCACATGATCCGACCTCTGATGGTTCGGAGGTCCGTGTTTGCTCTGCTCTTCTTTTGTTTTTAATGTTTAATGAACTTTGAGATTGCAATTGAATACTAGCTGTTCGTTATCTCAATATCCTTCTGGCAATAACTACGGCCCAGTCCTATCCATTATTAATAGCTTTATAATCGCATAATTTCGCAAGAAGCACAACACGCAAAATAAAATTACCTGTCTTATTTTTATGGTACTGAAATCTATGTAAAATCTCTTGATCAACCGACCATTCGCAAATAATTATTCTCCCGATTTGCTGTCGAAGAGCCCATTCGCGATAATAAATACTCGAGAAAAATAAGAAATCTACAGTAACCCGGTAGTTTTGGTGTTACTTATTGCTATAAGATTGTTTGAAATTTGTCCTGTAATCAGGAAAAAACACTTTCGGTATAAATTAAGCTCCATCTCCCTTCAAGTAGACTTAACAATATTGCCTTATTCTACTTTTCCATTCACCTTTGATAATTAATCGCTATATCAAATGATGCATTAAAAGATTTAATAGAACAAGACAATTCTTATTCTGCAATGCAAGATGTTCTTTGAAATTCATTGTTTTAATGTCTCAATTTTTGTCTCCATATGGCATCTCTTAATTCCTTCAATTTACGATGTATTTATATCATTTATATCTTATTCTTTTGAATATGTGTTCTGTTGTTTAAGAGAATAATATGAATAAAATTAGGTACTTGTATTTAACATTTCATTTTCTTACTTTCAGATTAATTGAAAAAAATAATTCAAACAAATACATGATTATCATAACTTTTTTGTAAAATAATAACCTTTTTCAATTAACTCTCTGATACATGTTTCAGTCTCATTTGTTTGTAAGCTTATTTCCGTATTACTGCAGCGGGACTTGGTACCACAGCTATTTGCCTTGAGATTACGGCGTTCCTTATTATTGCACTTACAACAGGGGTCATCATGTATTCCATTTGTTGTAATAAAGACGGCCTTTATAATGCAGGGTGTTGTACAAAATGTGGAGTGGGTGTATTATGTTTATATCCTGCCGCAGGTACGAATATCTTCATTGTATTGAATTCATAAAAATGAATCAGGGGATACTCACTCCTCCATAGAACCTGATCCAACGTTTCTGAGGTTTTTTTTTAACTATGCTACAAAATTTATTCTGTTTATTGTATATTTGGAGTTTGAATACTTTTCTAATCTTCTTATATTTCATTCATTAAATTTAGCATCATTATTTAAAGAACTATATTCGGTTTATTGCATATATTTGCCCCAACAAAAGTCAAATTTTGAAAACTTCCTAAATGTGCTGAAATCAATAAATTTTATGTGAAATATAAATTAACAGAAAATATTTTAGTGTCAAAGCAGTGTATTCACAATTTTTTTTTATGACTTCACAAACTAGTCCAATTTTATATCCTTTTTCAGAAAGAGGACAAAATGGACAACATTTCAACAATTTTAGCTTTAAAATTTATAGAGCGCAAGTTTGTTCAGGAACAATATTGACATATTTCATTGATATTATCATTCTACACATTATATCAAAATATTGATCCTGAACACACATGCGCTCGGTGACTTTTACTCAAAATATCGACGAAATATGTACAATTTTCTGTAAAATTCATAAAAAAATGAAATTTACGTCATGTTTGTGACGTCATTACGTACATATGGCGTCATTACTTATATATATTCAGTGATTTGAAGTCAGCATATACTCCCCTGTTTAAGAACTTAATTAAATATATGGCACGCCAAGCAAAAACCTCCCCTAAGTGACTTTTTGTCGAAATTTGGTTTTTTGCATATTCTAAGAGGAAATGTCTTCACATTCATAAAAATGATATGGAAACCTAGTTATGTGCTTAAATAAGCTCTCTAGCATGAAGCAAAGGGCATGAAATATTTTGACCTTACGTCAATTTCTTCTCGCAACGTCAAACAAAATCTGCTTATCATAACGTTATTAATAAGAGAAACGTCAAACTGTGACCCCTTCAGATAAAAGGGAAAGTTCGATAAAATATTTTTTTTAAATAGACAAGATTCAAACTTGATTAAAACCATTGCCAGAGCATGCAAGCGAAATATTTTTTTTTAATTTTGATGAAATTATATTTGATTATAAGTGAAAACATTTTTCATAATATAATTGTATCATTCTGGATTCCTTGGATGTCTTGTTATTTCAATACTCCTCGATATCAACAGGAGGACAGGTCGTGTCTTTCCACGGATCCTGAACAAATGGACGGATTCTTTGATACAAATACTTCTGCCTCTCTCTCACCAGGCAGGATTGTCCTGGGACGAGCATTTGTATCAAAGAATTCAGGATCACATTTCAAGAGTTTGAAAGGAATCTCTTCGTCTACATTTGATTTTCTGCAAAGCACGAATCCGGGCCTGTCTTGGGTAAATCTAAAGTGTTGATAATCCCAAAGTACTTTAAGAGGTGAGAACGTTGATGAAAAGAATTCCATCCAATCTAACCACATCCATGTTTCCTCCTCCTCAAAAAGAACGGCATTGTTGGAAAAGCAAGATTTGTCCACAATATTACGTAAATCTGCAATACTGTTGCAATCTGTCCGTCTATACAGACGCTTGATGTGTGCAAAACTTGAATCAACTAGACATCTACAAAATTTAATGATAATTTATATCAATTTATTTCTTTCAGAGAGTAGATAAAATGGTTTGAACAATGGTGTTCATTTAAAATTAAAAATGAAGGGTACCTTGCGTGACCTGGAATTTGCATCATGAAAGTAATTTGCTGATGAAGTCCCAGGAGAACTCTCCAGCAAAAGTACGCTAGCACATAGCGATTCTTTTTTTGTCCTTCATAAGAGAAGAGAATAACATATTTATGTATGGGTTAAATTTTTCATTTTATGATGATTCTTTTTTTTGTTGTTGAAAAAACAATCACCTGCACAATTATCAGCATGGATAACACAGCTGATTTCCCCAAATCCAAAATTTAGCAGAGCGTGATGCAGCATAGAGATCACTGCATTGGGACCATGGGTTTTAGAGCCATTTTCACCTACAAAGATATCGATATCTTTATTCAATGGATAATTGTTAGATACATTTCCTAAAATAGACCATATAAATTCAATTCATGTTAAAAGTAATAAGTCTATCATTTTATTTATTATCAATAAAAAAAAAAAAACAATCAAAATGTATCACTACGATAATATTAAAATTTCTTTGTTAAATCTCAAAAGCATATCATAATCATATATACACTATAAAATGTAATTGTATTCATATACCGATGGTTTCATTTTCATTAATGAGATAATTGTATTGTCTTGGTACTCCATCCACCCTCAGCCCAAATAACTGTACTTTACGTGGAACGAGAAAATAGAGGGGTCCCATTTGTCTTGCATGATTAGGAATAAACATCTGTTGGGAAAAATCAAAGGTGTAATGGACCTTAGTGTAAGTGGAAGAGCAAGGAATTGAAGGACCATAACCTCGTCTGACATTTTCAATCTCTGTCATCGATTCCATTACAGCTTGCTGATAAGCTTGTGTTTCCTTGGCAGCTCGTTGAAGGTGATGATCTTGGAATGCAGTGGTACATCTGAAATTTTCAACGTCACCAACGGCTAACCGAATGGCATTTCTGTGTCTCTCACATATGTGAGAAACGTCGGTGTACTGATCTTAATATGAGGTATACATCTCAACCATACATCTTTAAATGTAGATAATCCTAGCGCCCGAATGTTGGATCGGGCACAGCTTTCAACAAACTGCTTGTGTAAAGCATCTTTTGTATCTGAACATGGTAAAAAGATAGGAGGTTCTGTGTCCCTTCCTTGGTTCCTGCTGGCTGGGGTATTCCGTGTTGACTCGCATAGTTCATCAAGTACTGCACCTCATTTTTGACTTCTTCAAACTTGAAAGCATTTGGGGCTTTTCTTCCCTTGTTACCATGGACACGAGGAGTAATACCTTGAGATTGCAAATGTTTTTAAGGCTGTCTAACGTATATTCTTTGACATCATATATAAACTCAAATGCCTTTCTACATATTTTTTGTTCCTGAAATGTGTACGTATACTTTGTTCTCTTTCGAGGGTTTGATAATTTTTTCCCAAAGCCAAACTGATTTAAACTGGTCATAATCATAATTTCCTTCTCTGCCTTCTCCAAATCCCGAATGCTGTATATATGATCAGTAAGTTGCTCAATGGAAAAATTGTCAAGGCAGTTTTTTGAACACGTACAACCAGCTCTTGCAATACAAAAATTCTCACTACAATCATTATCATCTTGTACACCTGTGGGGTCTGTCTCTGTAGCATGATTATAATCAGAATCAAAAAACAGATGAGCTAGTCTTTCTACAGATAAAGGTTCACGCAAATCAGCATCACATTCAGTATCCAATTCACCAGAACTGTCTTCATAAAATTGATGTTGTGAATGAGCTGAGTTTGCTATACCCAAATGTTCCTCAAATATATTTTCTAGCTCCTATCAAAAATAAATAAATAGAATAAGATATCATATTAATAAAATAAAATTTTAGAATTTTACTTATGTATTCTTATTTTTCATTTATAAATATTTTTAATGTATCTATACATATTTTGTGAAAATTGGAATGCCTATAAATCACACAACGTGTAGCCGGTTTTTTTTCATATTTTTTTTATTTTTATTTATTTATTTATTTTTTGCCGGTTGGTGACATAATTTGCTTTGTATAGCACAAATCACTTTTGTAACCATTTCTTTAATCACAACTTAGCGGACACTAGACATTAATCTTAATATCAGTTTCTATATGATACTACGTGAACTAAAAGTATCCCCAATTGTTTAAATTAATGTGTTACTTATGTGTACCATTACCAACATATGTATGCCTGTAATTTTAATTAAATAAAAAAAAAATAAATTTTATAAATTACTATTCATGAATGCAATTCTTTTTGAGTGAATAATGATTATTAATTATTATTTTTTTCTTTTTTATACATGTACTTGTATTTAAATTTACATGTATTCATTTTGATTTATTTATTGTCAAATCTATAAAATACAAATTTCATTTATTTCCTTACTCTTATTCTTAAAAATGGAAATAATTTTGTGTGTATATAAATTTATTGGGTAAACACAATGTATAAGGTTTTCATTACAATCTCACTCTCCCCCCTTGATAACCCCTTTCAAGAGTACCGGCCCTTTGTTTACATTAGAAACGTCTAACAACAAAACTAGCCTACTATGTCTCTCGGTTTTAAAGTTAGCGTATTACTGAACAACTTGTCTTTTAACTCGATTGGAACCAAACAAGTATATTCTAATTACTAGACTAGTATTTTCCGGCTTTTAAGGAACAAAACGGGTATTTATCGATTGTAAATCAATGTGAAGTCAAAAGCATCAATCCCCATGCGATCGACTTACGCTCGAATCCGTTGAAGACGAATCGACATGAATGTTTTGACAATCAGCAAGAACACTTTTGACATCTAAGATTCATTTTCAGTAGTTTATAGAGAAAGTAACAGAATGAGATCAACTATAAAATGCTTTAATTAAAGATTTGTTTGCTTTTTTAAAGTTATCAAAATTGAAAACGATATGGTATACATCTATATAGGCCTGCCGTAAAATGTGGATACACATGTAGACTTCCGGTACAGAAAGCAAACAAAAGATCTTTGAAATTTACAAATAAAATAAATATCTAATTTTTATTAGTTGCTAATTACAATTCTATATATTTCCGAAAACGCTTACCTGAAACTGGTCCATCAGCATTCATCTTTCAGTTGCATGAATAGATGTGAAGAAAAAACGAGTGACAAGTTGACACAGAATTTTATTTTGCAGAAGTAAATTTTGCGTTTTCGCGTCATTGATTTTAGATACAATTTTCGACGTTTTGTCATAATTGAGCTAAGGGAGGTTTTTGCTTGGCGGGCCACATATATCTCCATCAAAGTTTGATTTGAGGGCAAATTTTGATTATTACCGAATAAAGTTCTTTGTGTCACTAGGATGGAGCATAATAAATCAAAGTAAACTAATTTTGTGCTTATCACTATAATAAGTTTGTATAATAAGATTAATTATAATTTAAAGTCAAAGTATTTTCAATAATATCAGAATGCAGGATATTTTAAAAATAATTTTATTTACAGTTTTATTTTTTAAAAAAATTGAATATATAAAAGTCCTTTAATATGTTAATTTACATCCAGATGTCGACTTTATATATCCCAGTGAACAAGAAATGAGACATTATTAGTTCTCCAGGTTCAATCAAGGGTGTACGGGGATTTACCCCGGGTTTTATTCCATTCACCCTGAGGCCGAATATATAGAGAATGTATGCATTGTGACGTCACGTTTTATTTACACCCGGCTCAAGTCGGGTGCACGGATATTTACACCCGACTTTGTAACCAATCAAAGATCGTGTTACAAGCTAGATAGGAAATAAACTAATATGTCTCATTTCTTGTATTTCATTTCACACGATCTTTGATTGGTTACAAAGTCGGGTGTAAATATCCGTGCACGGACGTCACAATGCATACATTCTCTATATGTTGTAGTACGTAGTTATCTAATCGATAGATTGAGACACACTCTGATGTTTACAAAGTCAATCAAGGGTGTACGGGGATTTATCCCGGGTTGTATTCCATACACCCTTCGGCCTCAGGGTGCATGGAATAAAACCCGGGGTAAATCCCCGTACACCCTTGATTGAACCTGGAGAACTAATAGTCTACATACTGTGCTTTATTACTTTAAACGATAAAAGAGTGACAAACGAGATGATTCTAGGTTTTTCTTCATTAACTTTCTTTTTATATGTAGATTCATCTCTCAATCATCTGCATATGTTGCTTACCTCTTAAAACTTATGCTCTAAATTTGAACATGTAAACCAGAGACACCTGAATCTGTATCAGTAAGTCGCTAAATTAGCCAAATATCGAAAAAAGTCTACCCCCTCTATATATAAGTACACAAGGTGCGCAACGCCATTTTGACCCCCTGCTCGATTCAGCTCAGACTTCAATTTAACACATTCATCGGATACGCCTACTGATATGCGTGTAGCATTAGGTTCAAATATGATATCTCTCACTATTAATTTATTCCTAAGGTTTAAATTCAACGCGTAGATAATGCTAATGCTATCAACTAAAAGTAATGCTATCTTCGAATTTCGTCCCAAGACCCGATCGCTATAAACTGACGTCAAGGAAATTAAATCTCGATATATATAGCGAATACATATACATGTACGGGGTTAAATATCGGTTTCCTCTCCCGTCTGGATGCAAGTGGAGACTTCATATACCTCGTTTACACTTTGACAAAAATGATTAATGACAAAGTTTGATTTTAAGTTTCTATTTTTTTTTTATATTAAAAAACGCTCAATTTAGCTATTTGTATAAAAGTGTAATCATTATAGTTCAATCACTTCTTTTTTTCTGAAAATCTATAAATGATTCTAAATATTAGTTAAAAAAACCCAATAAATTTCAATTAGAAAAAAGAAACATTTTATAAAATAACTTTCCTTCTTTGGAAACAAAATTTCCTTTATACTGATACTATAAAGAGAAAGATCAATCATACTACATACATAAATTATGTTGTAAAGTATGAGAAATTAAGAGTTGGGACAGGGTGTTGTTTGCTATTTGAAAATAAACACAATAAAAGCATATCCATTAACATTCTAAAAAAGTCATTCATTAATAGTTTTTGATAGCTGTTATGATATGTAATCGTACATGTACTATTATTTCAGTTCCCATATATCAACGGTACCTGTTTTGGAGGGTAACTATTAAAAGTGACACCTTTTAAAAAATCACTGTCAGCCGACAGTCATGAAAGGTTGACATCGATTTTCCGAGGGTATTGAACTTTAACTGTTATAACAGTCCATCCAATTACCATCCAATACGAGATGTGTTGGAAAAGTTTGCATACAAGTTCTATCGTGAGCGTGCTATTTCCACAAAACCGATCAAACTTTCCAGAGAAAATCTTTTTTCCAATCAATATACAAGAATTTGGTGCTCTCGGGTGATTATTGTAAAATATACAGCATTTTTATTTTGATAAAACTTGCTTCCTGGAGCATGCTACATGTTGGCACGTTTACATCACAAAGACACTTTCTTGAAAATAAAAATTGCACAATTGTAGCGCAAAGAGATCTATGATATATTACCTGCCGCCAAAGTATGCAGAAAACGTCACTGGGAGAAATTCTGAACGAAATTAGAGGGTATATGACTGTTTTATAGCCGTTTATAAATGATCAACGCGTAAAAACACAGCCAAAAATCGGAACGTCATTGACCGTCATGGAGCACTGCACTACGTAAAAATTATGTGTGCAGACAAGTAAATTTCTAAAAGAGATAAAAGCTTTTAAGATGCTGCCGGGAATTTCCTATACATACAACTTTCAAATGGTTATAGCTTCATAAGAATGGAAGGAGTAACATTTTAAACGATTAACTCCATCGATACTTCAATACCCCCTTGTCGCATGGACGTTGCGTTGCACTTATATGGTTTTGCATAGTTTCCATACCTGATCAATTAACTGCATAGCCTTTTAATAAAAAAATTAAGATCTCAATAATATCCGAATCAGTTCAAAAGACATTATAGTAACATGTCTTGATTTAGATGTTCAATTTTATAGTAGAAAAAGTAACAAAAATCTGAAAAAAAAATGAAAAATTAATTTTTTTAGAACTGCGGCAAAGATTAAGGTATGTCACTCGTCAGCTTATTATTAAAATGATCTCGCAGAACTTCTAATTTCAGAAATTGTTATTAAAATTCAATTTTTATAAAATATTTAAATTCAACAATGTAAACATTTTTACCATTCGGAAAAAAAAAACTGTTCAAAAATCTTCAAAGAAGTAAGATTTATTACGGACTTTTTTTCGTGGTGGAAGGATATTTAGCAGAATTTTTTGCAAATCTGCAGATTCATTAAATTTAATGTCTTGAAACGTTAGCCTTACATACTTTTACTCGGAGAATATTTTCCGTTATAATATTGTTAGGAATATTTGATATATGTCTTAATTTATATTTTTAGAACAAGTTTAACACCTCCCCTCAATAAACTTTGCCAAAAACTGAAGATATATTAAAGAAGTCAAGATAAAATTTTCACCATTTTTTGCCTGAAAATCACATATTTTGACCAATATTTCAAAATAGTCATCACTGACCACATTTTTTCTTTCATTATTTGAAACTACTCGATACTTATGACTGATCAGCATACAAAGTTGATATAAGAAATTATTATATTGCCTATTTATTTTTCTAATAACCAAAATATGTTCCGTTTTAGTGCAAAAAGGTCACACAATTATTTACGCGCATTAATTTGCAAGATTTGTTCATTGATATATTATTCAAACTATTTTACGTTAAATAAGATTAATTTTATTGCCATGGTTACAGCTAATAAAGTATAATAAGAAATAAGTGTATAAAAGTAATAAAATAAAGGGTTAAAATTTAAGTGCAAAAAGGTCAACTTAAATGTACCATAGATCAGTATGATGCCTTCTGACCCCCCCCCCCCCATTTTCTCTGCGATTTAAAGTCACTCTTTATGAGTACTTATCCAAAATATACTTCTCAAAAAATCTTTGATTTAAGAAATTTTACGAATGACATACCTTAACGGAGAGAAATCTGGTTGTCACGTCGCTTACGTCAAGTGATTGCTCCGTGAATCCCATGACCCTATGGAAAAAATAGCTGTAAAATTTCAAGATTTCATTATATGGACTTGATTTTTTACATACCAATAAACTAAATGTAGGAATTCATTCAGAAATAGGTCATACTTCACAGTACACAAAAGATTTTCAGTAATTCAATGTGTCCGCAGACTTTTCTAACAACCCTCGTACATGCACCTTTTTATTTAATTATACTGAATGTCTTATTCGTTTAGGATATCATCAAAGGTATTCGTCGATCGTCAATACCTTCACGTTTTCATCAGCCGCGATTGAGCTGGAGTCAAAAAATAAAGCCTAGGTCACACTGTCACGGTAATAGACACGGACTGTAACGATTCACCCCGAATTTATAAATCTTATGAAATGCTAATACGATTTGTTGGCGCGAAAAACAAACGACACGGTTTTTCAAGATTTTTGAACGGTTCAACAAGGTTTGGACACGGTTTCATTAAGAACCATGCCATTCACGCCACGTACACTGTTACGGACAACCACGGTATCCCGTATTGGTACCTCATAATGCGACGGTCGCACTAGTGATTGCAAAGCCACGGCTACGACAAATCAAGTTAATGCTACAACGCCCCACGCTCTTGTACGAGAAAGCTACGAATGATGAAGATTTTTTAAGACGTCTCACGTCTAAGCGTTTAATAGACATTAGGAAAAACTTAATCGTACATGTAATTAAACTTCTCTGTACCCCAGCAAAAACATTGTTCATAAATACCGATATAACGAGGAATCATTGAGAAATCAAATGAACTATTTCATTTCTTATTTTTTAAAAATGATGACCGTCAAGCAAAAACCACCCTTAAGTGAAAATTTTGACATTTTGAGTTGTTTGGTGATCCTGATAGAAAATTTTCTCCTCTTTCTAATGATATATAACATGTTGTTGTTCAAAGACTAATTATTAGAAAAATTTTCAAATAAAAAATACAATTTTTTCGTCATGACGCTGTGATTTATCTGATAACGTCAATTATTTTGTTATCACTTTTCCATGGCTGTGTTGTAAAAACAGCACAAGAAAAATCACCTCTGACAACAAATAACATTAAATAAGTGATTTTTATTTAATTACATTGTGATTGTCACTTTTTATAATCGATACTGTAAGCATTTTAGAAGAAAAATCAGGTTTTTATTACCCCTCCCCCCTTAAAAAGAGACAGGAGATGTTTTGTTTCTTTATTTACAATCTTTTTTGTCAGATTATTTTTCTTTTTAGGGGAGGGGGTTTATTGTTTACAGGTCTATGCTTGTAAAATCTCGAAAACTCAGATTCAACTAGAGACTTTTATGCCCCCCCCCCCAAAAAAAAAGAAATACACAGTTCAGATCAGATTGATAGTTTGTATGCTCTTTCGTTTAAGAATTTTTTTTTCGTCATTTAGTGATTGAACAATTTCATGATCATGGTATGTCGAGTTGACATAAGGGTGAAAGTAACTGTTGCGAATTAATAATAAATGTACGTTGTCGATATCTTAATTTATAAATCCACAGAAAAAACTTTCCTGTGTCTCATGTATATGAATTTGAATAAATTGGAATACAGAAATTATGTCTGCTAATAAGGGGCATTCTGATAACAAACGGACCTATCATTTCCAAGGAAAGAGATTGATTGTACTGTTGAATGTACCTCTCGAGAATTTTTCACTCATATATTGAGACACCATCACTTTCCAGTGGAAAAAAAAAATGTCCTATACTCTGTAGTCAGGGCCATTGAGCGGGTACGAATTTTTTTCGTGCCAGCGCTTACTACGACAGGGGAACTCGGTTTATACGGTCTCATCTGAAGGACCGGTCTTCACGTCCCACAGTGGGATTCGAACCTGCGACGAGAGAGAGAGAGAGAGAGTATATTATTTCACACATAAATGAAATCAAGGCGTTCGTCGAAAATTCTTTCTGTCCTTGTTTTTTTTTCCAAACGAATTTATTCTTTTTGGAGCAGTTTGAGGAACAGATTCGATTGCATCTTTCTATTAATCTCGCACAAATGGCTAGAAGCGCTTTATCAAAGTAATTGTCTACTCTGACCCTGCATTAAAGATGCATATAATACACATTGCTGCAATATAATTTATACCCATTGAAACTTTAAATTTGGCACTGAACTTCTAGTAATTGGAAGGAAACCCCCCCTCTTTCTTATGTTCTGCAAATGTGCATTTGTCGCGCCTCGTGGTGGAAAGCAAGTTCACACATCAATCAACTTCTCTCAGTCTCTATATATTTTACTTATTAATGGAATTCAAATATCCACCACCTTTTATCAATGTACAGGACTTGCATAGGAAGTAAAATTTTTGACTGATAGCAAGTCTCCATGATGAATAAATGTCTGCTTTAGGAAAAGAATCAATTATTGGAAAATAATTGACAATTTGTTTTTCCTGCTTGATTATAGACTACAAATTTGCTAAAATTAAGACAATTAAAACCTTACCTATATGCGTTTTTCTTTCAACTTTGCATGTAAAAATGCATTTCCAGGAGTGAATTCGTAGTTTGCCGTGTGACTAATGTCCATATTTTTTAAATAAAAAAATATTTATCAGGATGAAAATCAGGATAAATTTTTTAATACGTAAATTTAGAGGGTGGGTAATGGCTGCTTCCTTTTTAAGCATGCGTTACGTGCACCTGGAGTGACATTCGTTTTGACATTAAAAAGAAATGAATATGAAGCATTGTCATATGTACACTTTAAATAAAATCTGATTTCGCCTATAGAATCTAAAAAGTTTCCCTGAAATACACTTTCTGAAACAATGACCAAAATATACAATACTCGCACATAAATTCTGGACATAATAAATGCGGTCCGAGTTACGTGAGACAATTCGTGCAAAAATCATTGAAATAATTCCGAGAGAGTGAGAGAGAGAGAGCATTATACTAATAGTATGTAAATATACTAAGTATACAATGCATGGCCAAATATTATATACTCTGAAAATACTGTAGGTCAGGTTGTCATACATGAACATGCACGTGGAGCGGGAATCGAAAGCTCATAAGAATAGTCCAGTACATATTGCACCTGTCGTACATATCATATGTAATTCTGTTGAGAGGGGTGCAGCGGGTTGTATGAACAGCCTTGATTATGGTGTATGTCTACTTCCTGCTGGCTTATCCGGGTTATCCCCCCCCCTCCCACGAAATAGGATTTTCGAATTTGAGCATTTTGTTTTGCTTGGCAACTTTTTTTTAAGGTAAGTTAATTTTTTTTCTCTGGCTGCCCCCCCCCCCCCCCTTCAAAAAACGATGCTAGGTCACTGTACAGTTGTGTATTGTGGTTTGGTTGGTTGATTAAATGACACATTAAAATTAATAGCTTAATTGGTGTAATTAGCCACATGCTAAATATTTCATCAGTTTCAAGTTTTATTTGAATCAATTTAATTCATTTAATTTCCATAACCTAATCAAAATATAAGTTGCTTATACCCACTCCAAACCAGTAGTATTGGGATACAACACAATTTAGAGTTTAATAATTTCATTTTAATGATAATTTATTATCTACACATGTAGGTAGCATTCGTCTTTGATTAACTAATAGAAAGATTCATAATGTTACATTATTATTCCAACAGATTGAAAATAAAAAAAATATCAGTTTGTTTTTAACTCTTTTCTAACAAATATGAAAAAAATGAATAATTGACAGTTCCTACTTTCCCCTCTAAATAGAAAGAACATGCAAATAAGATATACACAGATACCGAAATATCTTTGGAGGAAGTGGTGAATACTGAACACTTCCTGTTGCCAGGTAACAATAAATAATTATACTGCAGGTTACTTCCCTTCTTTAGCGGTATTTGTACATGTTGACATGTTATGAAACACATGTATATTATTTTATACACATAGGAAGCGATTCATTTTTTATTTCTCCTTTTTTTGGGGGGGGGGGGATCTTGACAAGCAATATAACAATTGAAGCAAAACAAAACGAACTTTTTCATTTGTTTCAGTATTTTTTTTCTGGCCAAATTGTACCGAGGGCTTTGTTTTCCAACTTCATGTTATACTGATAAATTATATTTCTGTGACCTGCCTCCCCGTTTCTTCAAGCTTGTTTATGATTATTGGTACATAACGCTGTTTAGTTTGCAATAAACTTACACACCTTTGTATGACATCCAACGCCTCGGCTTTACACTTAAATAAGGTTTTCTATGATTTTTATCATTAATATAGAAAAATATCAATAAATAGTGACACAAATAATGTTGAATAAGAGTAGATCGATGTTCATTTTGTTGCTGCACTAGTCTAAAGATAATATGCGATTTCTCCCCAATAGTTGTGTTTTAGAAGTAAAAAGAGTGTTTTAGAAGTAATTAAAAGAAAATGTTCCTGGAAAATGAAAATGAAGGCGAAGATCGTGATATTCACTACTTCAAAGGATTTTCACCTTCAGTTTGCTGTTAATCATTATTTTTTTTTTCATACTAAACAGTGAGCTGTAATAATTACACTTAAGACTACTCATTATATGTTGTTTAGTATAAGCATTTACTGTATGAAGAAATATTATAATTAATAATGATGCGTTTTCACACTGCATTTATTTGCGAAATGAGGCATACATTTATGACGTCAACTTTAGCGCTCGTTTTCTCGAAAACGTCATAATGCACATAAGGGTGGTTTTTGCTTGACGGTCATCATTAATATAAGTGGCTCGTTCTCACATGTATTTTCAAAATCTTTATAAAAGTTTACGTATTTTCAGATAACTGTTATATTTTAGAAATACATACAAAATTGTTAAAAGGTATTTAAATTTAATCGTGAAAACACGTGATTAGACGTCAAAACCATTACAGCTACCGTAATAACAATGTAAGAAAAAACGGTTCGCCGCAATTATTCGTGAATCTCTGTATTGTTTCCTTGTCGTTTTCTTACTACAACCGAGGGTTAACGGTTAGTTACGAATTATCGTGTATAATCATATCTTTTAATTTCCCTGCTGCAGTCGTCGACGTCCTTGAGTAAGCGTAGACCTACGTGTCACGGATGGCCCAGAAACATAATGAAAGCCTATACGATGGTCACACGGTGATGGTAGGCATACAATACGAGGTAACTACTATATACAAGAAATGACGTTGCATCGCGATTTTCCATGATTGTTTTGAACAGTTTAAAAAGTCGTAGCAATTTACGGATCGTTCACGAGTAATTCGAGTTAACAGGGACCACAACTGTCTGACTTCAGAAGTGATCAGAGACTATTGAAATTGAAATATGATGAGGCTTCGTGTAATTTAAATCATTTAGACTGCATATCTAAACCAAATTTACAGTTGTATCTCAGAATGAAATGGGAATATAAGGAATCACTGTCTTATCAAATTGGGTATGTTCGGGCATCAAAGGAATTTAGAAACGTTGGATAATTTATGCATAACTGGCTTTGCCCGTCATATCAAACACACTGGAGAGTGATTCCATAAATATTTATATTCTAATAATCATTTTTTGTTTCTACGTTTTTGCAAAGACAAGACTAAAGGTTACAATTCTTGTACATGTAATCACTTTCCATGTTTTTTTCCTCCAAATCCGTAGTGAGCACTGAGGGAGGCTTGTCATGCAATTTTCACCTGTAAGGCTATGTTCTCATTTAATTCAGCTTTCAATTTATTGTCTCCATTGATTTAAGGTGAGAGTGGATAGTGGAGTAGTATCGACCACTCTCAGCAACCGTTGCTATATGCACTTATCAACCTTTTAAAAGAAGATTTCAGCTCCTTAGGGTCAGCTCTCTTGTTATTAATGAATTCCTAAATGGGCTTCATTTACATAGGAATAATTGGCTTTGCTGGGTGTATGCTTGTTGCCAGCAACTACAGAGACCACGAGAAGGGCTGGAGCTTTTATATCTCCCTTGCAGCATCATGTTACGTGATGCTTTTGGTAAGTTCAAGCAATATTGCACATACAAAGCGGTTGTAATAAATGTGAAAGGTCTCTTGAATTCTTTTTATGTGAAACTTATATTGAAGAATTTTTGTTTTTACTTAAAGAGCTTAGTCTTCTGCTGTGCAATATACAGATATGCTAAGAAAGAAAAAGGCACATATAATAAGGACGGAAATGTAAATAGAAGCTACGTTGGCAATGAAGTTGCCCAATATGATGAATCTAGAGGCAGTCAGGATAACAGCGCTATGGCATCTTCAGGAGATGGGGGTCTTGTTTTTAGTCATGTGCATGAGGAATACAATGTTGAAATTAGCAACAGAGGGAGCATTATGATAAGCACGCTACAGATCGCAAGGATGTTCCATATGAAATGAATGCTGTTTCCAGTCGATTATGGTGTCTGTGTAAAATTTACTTTAAAAATGTAGATTAAAATTTTAATAATCTTTACTCTTAGAAATCAGGATAACAGCGCTATGGCATCTTCAGGAGATGGGGGTCTTGTTTTTAGTCATGTGCATGAGGAATACAATGTTGAAATTAGCATCAGAGGGAGCATTATGATTAGCACGCTACAGATCGCAAGGATGTTCCATATGAAATGAATGCTGTTTCCAGTCGATTATGGTGTCTGTGTAAAATTAACTTTATAAATGTAAATTAAAATTTTAACAATCTTTACTCTTAGAAATTCATCTTTTATGTATATATTTGAACATGACTGTTCTGGAATACTTTCAGTGAGAAAAAAGTTAGGGGAATAACTATGATTATATATTTTGTCCAAATGTTAAGCTTGAAAGTGAAAGTACATTGCAAATGGCGGATTCTATAGGGGTTTTATCTTTATACATGTTATGGTTTCAAGAACAGCTTTTCAGAGACCATTAACGTCCAACTTGCCCTTCAATGATAAACATATATTATTTCTACAATGTTGCTTTTCATAAAAAGGACAGATTTATCTGGTGTATCTTTCTTTCTTTAAATATGCTCATTTTCTGATACAATTTTTATAAAAAAAATATCTTTTTCAAAATATTTGTTATCAAGTGATACTTTCTATCTATAATATTCTATCATTTACATTGAAGGCGAAGTAATTAGTTAGAGCATTGCTCACAGTACCTCTAGTTTTTTTATTGCTTAATGTCCAAAAATTTATTTTTACACTAGTCCGAAAACTATGTGAGGTAAAAAGTTAAACATTTTACAGTTTATAAATTTCTCATTGATTAACAGAAAAAAATATTACTTGCTAAAAAAATACTTGGAATAATATTAACTGAGAAAAAAATTCTTCTTAAAATGCATAAATTAAAAAAAAAATAAACCTAATAAATTCCGTTTTTTTAGTGAAAAACATCATTGCAACAACAAAATGTGTTAAGCATTGAAGAGCAAGTTGGACATGGATAGCATCTGGAAAGTTGTCTTCCCCATTTTTTTGTCCAAAAGTAAAGACTTGAAAGTGAAAGTACATTGCAAATGGTGGATTCTATAGGGGTTTCATCTTTATACATGCCATTCTTTCAATAACACCCTTTCAGAGACCATTTACGTCCAACTTGCCCTTCAATGATAAACAAATATTATTTTTACAATGTTGGTTTTCACAAAAAGGACGGAATTAAGCTGGTGTTTTTTTTCTTAAAATATGCACATTTTCTGATATTATTTTTCTCAAAAAATATCTTTTTTTAAAAATATTTGGTATCAAGTGATACTTTCTAACTATGAATCAATGATATATTTATAAACTGTACACGTTTTGACTTTATACCATTCAAAGTTTTGGAGCTATTGTAAAAATAAATTTTTAAACATTCTGACCTTTGACGAAACCTTAACACCATGTTTCTTATGTGTGCATTCGTCTATTTCTACAATTAAATGCGTCAACTAATTATCTGATTCTTTTAACTGAACAAAGATCAAAGATCAAATTTAACAAAAAAATTTAATTAGCTCAAAATGTATAGATAGTGGATTAATTACAGTTTTTACTTACAAATAAATTTCATTTATTTATCATTGTGCAATGCCGATACTACATGATGAATAAGGTAGATATATAGACTAAAATTTATAAGCACTGGATTCCACGAACAGTTAAGAAACACTTTGAAAATGCTTAAACTTGACATGTTTAAAAACGGTTACATACTGTTATTGAGCTTCCTCGGACCCGTTTTAAACAAGTTCTTATGTGTTATCGTTCCTTTTATAGAACCTTAATGTGAAAGGCCAACAACAATATATTGTACAAAGTTGATTAATTAATTGTCACATATATAAAAAGAAAACGTTAAAGTCGGATTATAAACATGCATGCAGAGATTCGAATATGGTAGGACGCTGTATAGCTAAAGCTATGGAAAGCCATAGGGGACCCCCAGGGTCAGGGTCTATATATTCTATAGTTTTAACCCTGGCCACCCTTGATTTCTACCCTGGCCTACCCATGGTTGAAGCCATAAGGGACCCCCAGGGTCAGGGTCTATATAACCTATAGTTTTAACCCTGACTACCTACCCTGGCCGTCCACCCTGGCCTTCCCATGCTTGCATCCTGGACCTCCCAGGGTCAGGGTATATGTAATCTATAGTTTTAACCCTGGCCACCCATGATGTACACCCTGGCCTTCCCATGCTTGCATCCTGGACCTCCCAGGGTCAGGGTATATGCAATCTATAGTTTTAACCCTGGCCTTCCCATGCTTGCATCCTGGAACTCCCAGGGTCAGGGTCTTTTAACCCTGGTCGTCCACCCTAGCCATCCCATGGTTATATCTTTAACCCTGGCCGTCCACCCTAGCCAACCCATGTTTACATCTTTAACCCTGACCGTCCACCCTAGCCTGGCCAATCCATGTTTGCAGCATGCCAATCCCATGCTAGCCTGGCTTGCCTACCCTGGCCGTTTAAACCCTGGCATGCCCAGGCTAACCCTGGCCATAGCCAAGATCCCGGGTGACGTCGATCATTCCCAAGCTTCTACGAGATAACCGGCCAAGATTCCAAGAGATAGAGATTTTATCGGCCAAGATTCCAAGAGATAGAGATTTGGCCATGATTT